>NC_071978.1:27607822-27674183 GCF_026283585.1 Hylaeus volcanicus | reverse complement strand
ACGGTCTACGCGCGCTCTGATTGGTCGGGGTTTTCTCTTAATATCTCCTTAACGAAGCCCCATCCGACATTTTTGCAAAGGAAATTGTTGTTCAGAATCGTCTCAGCTACCCCCCGTTTCCGGCTCCTCCCCAACTTTTGGGACACCCTGTATACAGGTCTGAATATATCGGAATGGATGAAAACAAATAACATGTGTACATTCCTTAACAGGTGGAAAGGTTGTGGAACAAAATGGTACATATATAATTCAATAAATATACATCAAAATTCAAATATGCCTTTGTATTTTTCTTAAAAATAGACATGAACTTTCCGGACAAACCAATAGAATCTAAACACCACAGTTCTTGAATAAATTTCATGAAAAATCTACCATTATCTATCTAACAATCCGATGACTCGCTATAAGTGAAATATCCCTTATTCGAGCAACTTTATCGACTCGCCTGATTAGCTCGCGCGTAAGCGTATTTCGGCGTAGATGAAACGTCGATAGGTTTAGCGTTAAACGGCCGCGACAGAGGGGAAATCGTTGACATCGGCATTCTTCTCATTGTCAGTTTCGGTTTGGGACCGTACTTATCGATTAGCCCCGCCGTCTCTTTCCACGATTGTTCCGCTCTTGTCTCCGGTGTCGCATTGGTGCGCGCCCCAGAAACGCCATACGCTGGTATGCGAGGCACGGTAATTACGAGGAAACGAGAAGGACTCTGTAGGCGCATCCAACAAACGAGCCAACGAACGTGGAAGATCCGCAACGACGTGAAATTCGCTACGAGACAACGATTTTTTCGGAGGTGGGACGAAAAAACACGCAGCCCCTACAGCGTGTGCTGGGATCCTGGCAATTTTTCTCGTGCCACGGGAACGCCGATATGGTGTTTATCACCGTCTCGTTGACGAGAGCCTCCTATTAAAGAAGCCGTATCCCTTCTCGGTCAATATCTCAATACTTCAAAGAGGGGCTGTATTCGTCGTTAGGATTTCCTGTCCAATTGTTTGCCCTCGACAGCAATTACTGACAAAAGATTAAATGTTCTTCTTTGTGTATCGTGTCCGATATGTTCAGGAACAAAATATAATACCAACAAAATCCTTATTGTTTGTAAAAACATAGTACAGTGTACATAGTACATTCGTACAGTTTATATTCGTTTAATCTGAAACGCGATTCTATTATATACTTCGTGTTACGATCAAGAGTTATTTATCTGTTACTCGTTATCCGAAATCCACATGTTTTCCACGCAAACTAAATAATTCGTTTCCTTTTTATTTGTCCCTTTTACGTGTCTAATATTTTTCAATGCTCTCCTCGGTGTGCCGCAATGTTCCCTCTGCGTACAATAAAATCCAGAACAAACTTTGTAGGGAGCATATATTTATAGGCTTTTTAATTCCAATGTGCAGCTCCTGGACTTTATTAATTGTGTTGTCGATTGTCTGCACGCAATGCTTCATTTTCTGAAACGGAGTTCTCTGCTGGTGATAAAATAATTTTTTTCTCTGGAACGTTTCAGTCATCTCTGAAGTGACGCTTTATACAGCGAATAAGATAAATACGCTGTACGGTTTTCCATACAAAAAACCATAGTTTGCACGGCGTTCCGGGTAAATAGGGGGATAGGTGCGCTATTCAAATATTTGACCGTTCAAATATTTTGTGCACCGATCGAGTATCTGGATATATGTATACGTGGAACAATAGACGGACTTGAGCGAAAGTTAATAAACTTACAAATTGTCTTTATTACAGCTGTAACGAACTTGTAACGTGTACGAACTTTTTAACACGTTCATTCTTTCCGTGCATTTTTTACGCGCGTACGAATTGTCTGAATTTTCAAATTACGGCAAACATTTTCGTATAGTTGTTATGAATTTACGAGTACGAATTTGCCCAACTTTTGCATACATTTGTTATGAACCGGTAGAATGCACGATTGTCTGAATTTTATTTTGTGAAAGAACCATTCGTCTGTGCCTTGTTATAATATTTTCCACGGCATATATTATTGTACAACGGAATTAAATTATTATAATTTGATTCTGTTATATTATAATTGGCTACTTTGGAACCGTGAATGTAAATTAAAACGTGAATCGACGTTATAAATATTCAGCACTCTCAGTTTCTTAATTCTTTGTTTTCTCGTTACATAATATTCGTGTATCGTGTACGTCATGAGTGTTCTTGAAGAGGATCACTGGTCGAAACAATGGCCGTATGTTGACCTTGTAAAATGTTACGTGCACCGATGCTCGTGCGCGACGATATATGTCCCCATTTTGACATTAAGCTTCGCGTTTTTCATTTTCGGACAAACGTCAACAATCATTTCGCGATATTGCGAGTGCAACGACACACGCTGGCTAAACGTACACGCGGTCCGATTTATTAATACCGTTTTATCTCTTTCAGTAATAGTTCACTCGCATAGCGGCCGTAGAAAGTTGGAAGTTGGTAGTTGGTTACATTGTGAACGTGAGAAATACGCACACCGTTTCGCTCTATTCTTCTCCTCGCTGTCCGTTTGAAAAGTTACACGCGAGTTAAAGACATTGTAAAACGGCCCTCGAACGGACGTGGGCGAAATACTCTTCAAGATAGAAAAAAACTTGGAATGATACATAAAAGAAAACAGGCTTCTTATTCGTTGCACGAATGGTAACATACGAAACAGTGTTACGGTTAATGCATTTAACGTCGCACTTAAATAAATAAAAAGGTAAAGTTAAATACGAATTACGAGACTACATTTCACTTATTTCAGTAACGGTTCGGTGACAATAATCTCGAGCCATTTGTCGCGCCGTATATCATTTTCCATTATCTATAATGCGTCATCAACGGACGATAAAATCAAGACTGGACGCAGCTTGCCTCTGAAGCCTGTCAACCTTGGGTAGATTAACCCTCTGTCGGATGAATTTCATTTTAGCCTTTAAAAAAGAAATTATTTCTTGGTTGCGTACTCGTCCGATCAAGAATTAATCGATATTCGACCCAGACAATAAATAAATATATCGGCAGAAATTCTGTAACGTTCTTTCAATTTTAATTAATATTATCTCAATCAACGCACTCTGTGAAATGAATTGAGTCCTTTATGAAAATCTAAACGAGAGTTACAAACAAAGAATATATTCCCAAACGAAACAACTACGGACAACAGTAAAATTACGTGAAAAACTAAAATCAACACAAAGCTTACAAAAATATGAAACGGATCGTTGTCGTTCGCCACAAAGAGTCTCTCGATTCTGTTAAAAACGAACGAACGTTAAACCGTCCGACTCGAGCTCTGTTCCGTTAATTAAGAGCATCATTTCGAGTTTTCTATTTATCAGATAACGGTGAAATGGAAAAAAAAAAGGAACGATTTTCGTCCACTTATGCAAATCGATTTTTACTTCGCTGCCAATTACATTAAAAAGTAATTACAGTTAATGGTGGCTCTATTCTAATTATTCTTGGCTCACCGAAATACCATCAACGTCGGCTCATTTTTTTTTTCCCTCGCTTACCTTTCGTTATTGTTTCATTTACGGGAAGCACTCGGCAAGTCCGTCGACGGAAACGCAACAAACTCCGATAACGATTATAATGATTTCCATGAAAGTTCGCAATTCCCGCGCATAAAGCCCTCCGTTGGAATCGATGTAACGAGCTGAAATTAAAAATGACGATGAACCGTCGCGTCGGATGGCACCCGCACGCGTTAATATGTCGGACTTCAATGTCTCGCATTAAAAGCATAACGAGACGTCCGTTATTAAAACGGAAAAACGAGCGATAAGAATAAACGGCGAAAAAAAAAAAGGACACGGGGAAGAAGAAAGGAAAAAATAGAAGTAGACAGTAGGAAAAAGGGAACAAAAAAACGCGACGAGAGCGAAACGAAACGTTAGACAAAACGTGCAGAGAGCGAACACGCATTCGCGTCTATCGAATCCCTGGATCCAGGAACGGATTTACCATGAACCTAGCGAAGCTTTGGAAAAGAGACTAGAGGAGCCTAGAAAAGTTTCTTGTTTGTTGATTTTTCAATCGGAAACATTGCGAAACTGGGAAGAATGATTTTATTTTGTTTTGTACCGTTTTTATATGAATCACGATATTTGCAAAATTATTGTTAAGATTACAGGATTAATTGTCAAGTACAGCGAATCCTGTCTAAGTGGCGCCAGCTCGAGCTGGAGCACGCCACTCAGAGAGGAAGGGAGGCGAAGCTTAATTGGTATTTAAATAATAAGACGTCCCAAATCTCTAAGGCGCGGTGCAAAAGCTCATTAAGAGGAGCGAAGAAAGGCCGAGTTTTATTATGTTATTTTGTGTCCAGCGTTAAACATTCATTTGAAAAAGAAATGAGCCCAGTTCTGTTTACAATCGCTTCTGACGCGAAGTGGGATTAATGGTCTTTTACCCAGGGTTCCCTTTTCAGAGTCTAAACTGCAAGTTAAGAAATTAAAAAATCTAATCCGAGAAATTACTGGAAAGGAATTAATTTCCAAAATACTTTTGCTTTCACCCAAGTAACCTAAAATACCACTGTGAATTAATAATCCGACGAAATTCAAGTTTTACTTTAAAGTAGCTAATTGTAAGTCAACTCGTGTCGACACGATAGACGATGCTCAAGTTTGGACACACTGTATCCTCCCTGTGGAGCCTGTCAAACTTGGTTAAATTAATAATTACGTTAAACTTGTATATTGTTTCCTTATTCGCGTGGTCCTGTTCGGGTGCGATGTTGCCGCGAGAACAATCACGAAGAACATAATAAAATTCCAAGTTCGGATACATCGCACCTTGCCTAGGAAGCCTCATCCACTTTCTTATCGCTTTAAACAATCTCGATCTCAACGATGGATACACTGCTACGACTCGAGAACATCTCCGCCGTTTGTACATCGCAAGCTCGTCTCGGTTCGATCCCGAACCTATTCTACCAAGGCTACCGGTTCGCAACCTCCAATTACCGTGTTTCATTTCTCATCGTAACGACGTGTTATTTATAGTTCACGCGTTAACAACCGGCGAAACCGAATTCGAATACCTTCGCATAACTAGTTTCCACGGTGCACGCCCCTGAGAATGACTTCGTTTCTTTTTTCTTTCGGCCAAACAAACCAGAAGCCTGCCACGGACCGGCACACACTCCTGAACGCCAATAATCTGTGCATGTGGAAGGGTCCGCATTACGCGCGTTCATCGATCTACGGGATGCGAGACGAAGAATGCGCCGCGACCATATCGTTCTGGTTCTAACGAGCGATTATTCGTCACACGTTCCATCTTATTATCCTTTGTGGGGTAGAGACGGGGCCGGGCAGTGAGTCATTTCTTTAAACTCGTTAACTCGTTACAAGCCAGCAGCTTCGAGTCCCCTCGCGGTTCGTTCTCTGTCTGTGTGCAACGAGGCCGGTCGATCATCGCGCGTACAGATGGGGTGGAGCGAGAGGGGGTGGTTGGTTGGTTGCGGGGCGGGGGGGAGGAGGAGGAGGAGGAGGAGGAGGAGGAGGAGGAAGGGTGGCAAGGGCGGGAGAGGGTTAGGGGTGCAGAGCGTGTTGTAGGCGCGGAAAGGTGCAAATAATAATAATGCCAATAACTAAGGGCCCGAGCGTGCTGCAATCGAGAAGTCAAGAGAGACGGTAGAAGCCGGGATTGGGTCGAAGGGTTTGAGCCTCGCGCTTCGTAGGCTCATATAATCGGTCGTGCTCGCTCGACGCTCGGCTCTGCCCGTCGCTATGACGAAGACGGCAGTGAGCTCGGCGTAGCGCCGCGAGCGCTACCGTTCGACAGAGAAAGACCAAACTAGCACCGACGGGGCCAATGGTAAAGGAGCGAACGAGGAAGAAGGACGAAGTTACCCGGCCGGACGCGCGAGGGAGAAAGAAAACGAGAGACACGCCCTGCTGCAGGTCGATAACGGAACCAACGCATCCTCTCGTGGCTCTCCGGTAGCTCTTCTTGCTCTCCCGACCACCTTCCCGTCGACGCTCCTTCCTTCCAACGCTACCCTACTCTTCTGGTTCGACTCTAACCGCTCCGCTCCGCTCCCCCCCCCCCCCTCCGCCGCCGCGCCACGGTTGTGTTCCCCTCTGTCCTTTCTTTCGACCTTCTCCTTCTATCGCGCATAGTCACGTACCACACCCGCCATTCTATCCGTGCCGACTGAGCGGACTTCGCCGACCGTACATACCTACCTACTCCATCGCGAGCAAGGGTATATATACCTTACACACCGGACTCCATCTCTCTCGCTTTCTCTCTCTCCCGTCATCCCTCTCGTTCCCTCCCCGAAGAGTCGGCCAGGCGTCCGATGCTTTTCCTTTTCCTTTTCCTTTTCCTACATCCTTTGCCGCGCTCTCTTCGCCAACCTTCTTCGAGGATACGATGTGCCGTGGATCGCATTATCACGCGCATCTAACCTCCGAGAAGGCTACGCCTGTCGGCATAGCGTGCCAACCGAGCGAACGAGTAGACCGTTTCCGAGCAAACTGAACCCAAATAGTATGCACTCTAGCCGCGCTGTCTTGTACATACAGAGGGTATATGTATCTCCTCGGTACCCGCGTGCATCTGCGTCTCTACGCACTAATATGCGTCCTATAGAGCGTTTCTTTGGGCTCGTGACGCTCGTCCGTCCTCATCCCTGTTCACGGGACACGCACACTGTCATACACGCGAGGGGAACACGTACACGGTTATATACACACGCACGACCCCGTCGAGAGATACGTATCATCGGATCGAACGACGGTAGCCGGGGAACCGGAGCAGCCAAGTCCCAACGCCTCTCCCTTCTTGTCGACCCATACCCCTCTCGGGTTTTCTTTTTTGTCGCAACGTCAACCCAACGTGGCAAAAACAGCGAGGGGCACACCGGAGACGGTCGGGATTCTTGTTTTCGTCGGCCTCGAACGCTCTTGCCCCGCTCTACCCGCTGGATTGCTCCGTTTACTGCACTTCCAGGACGACCGTAAGAAAAGACGCCAAGAAACGCAACGCGAATTCCCTTGCTCTTTTGCGTTCCTCGGCAAGGCTAGAATCGCATTGTCGACTTTCCGTCTTGGGACGGTTTACCCGTACCGAAAACGCGTGAGCGGAGGACCAGTCGCGAGGAGTTCGTTGTTTGGCATTGGTTTCGATACACTATCTGTAACGCGTCAACACCTTCGAGGTTGGATCGGTTCAAATCTGTCACGACTTTTGTTTAGCTTTTTATGCACGATGCCATGGCTGAACTAGCGACATTCCATTTGTACCTATTTCAAGTGCGTTCGGTTGTAAAGACACTTTCTTTCGGTTGAGTATTTTATATAAATGCGATCGACAAGTGTACAAAATTTCTTCGATACTAGAAAGTAGAAAAATATTCTTAGAATAACTGGCAATGCATTGGAAAATGGGATGTCGAGTGGTACTCGACGCGGGATCGCAAAGGGTTGAAACGAGCACGCGGGGCGTATGAATTCCAAGTGAGCCGTATCGTCCGATACGATCGAAAGTGCCGATACGGTGATGAGCGCGATTCGCTTTCCTATAAACGTCCATTCATCCGTTCAATAAGGCCAATTAAATCTTCTTGCCGGTCGGAACGGCTTCGATTGATACGCGTTGGGGGCTTGTTTCCTGGCACGAAAATCATGGCAAATCGTAGACCACTGATTCCCAAACATTTTCAGAGGCACTTCCTCTCCCCCCTCAAAAGTAAAGGACATTCCTGTGCCCGAGATAAATGATAGCTTTAAAGTAATAAAATATATCAACGAAAAGGTACTTTTGAATCGACGATATTTGTAAATTAAAAAAATGTTAATCGATCTTGATTTAATTCGATAGTTTGATCTTTCTGGTACTTTATTGTTGCTGGCGAGAATTAGTCGCACGATTAGGTGCTCTCGGTAGATAGTATGCGTGTAACAGTCCTTCGGCTAATTAAAAAAGAAAAATAATATTGAAATGGTTACGGGGGCCAAAAAATATAATGAATCGGACCGCGTGTTTGGCATGCCTGCTCTAGTGTGTCCGTCCAAGAGCAGGCATGTCAAGCAGCTGCTCAGAGACATGTATTCGTGCGCCAGATGTGTAACACGAAAACGTGCCACGAGAAACGTTTCCAGTCTCGTATCAAAAAAGTTAACACGAACTTTTGTCCGTGTTTTGTAACAATTTCTTTATACGTAAGGTGGTACGTCAAAACCAGACAGATTAAAACCAAAAACTAAGAACGGAAGAAGCAATTATAGGTCAAAGAGTTACATTTCCTTACGATCGTGGCACAAGCTTAAGAAAAGATTGGAAACCACCGATTTCGAGAATTTTACTGAATTCCCCTTCGGAGCATAAAGGATCGAGGAACACAGACTGTGATTAGTTTCTGAAGTTTCTTTCAAGGAAACTTCTCGGTATACTTGGCCAGAAATATTGAATCACAGCTGCTGCGATCCAACGTGTATTTCGTTTCAGTGACGTAAAAGTTTCGTTTTCTTCTTTTTTTTTTTCGTCCTTTTTTCGGCGAGATACGTGGTTACGCCCGCATAGAGAATGATGAAGCACCGTGTTAATTCGTATCGCGAAGAGCGCCCTTTTCCTACATACCAATGCGCGATTTTAATTAATTTTTCATAGTAGTTAATTCCCGCTTTAACCGTGATATTTACCTAATTAACGACGCCAAACATCAAGTTGATTTAACGTTAATACGCACGTTAAACATCGACGAGAATCTCTCGTTTCCCGAGTCGCGATGACCTATGGTTGCGCGCCGATTAAAAAATAATATCGAAAGCTCAGCGAATTTCGAAGGAATTTATTTGAATACCGCTCGAGCCGGTTGATTTTAATCTGTCTTAAATTTTCCAAATTTGCGCTTGTTTACGCGTACGTTTGAACACGAATTACCTCGTAATAAAAATATGACACTGTGAAGGGCATAAGAACCTTCTAGGAATCGAGATGGAGCATGATCCAAAAACGGCTGGGGAACACTATAACAGACCGAGTACTGATGACCAAAGATGAAAAGAGATCGAGTGTTGTACTTAAAGGTTGCAGGTGAGAGCGTGCCAGAGTTATGCCACGAATTAGCGATGCTGGTTGAGTTTGAGGTTGCGCTCTCCACAGCAAGCGTAGAATCCTCAAGTTGAAGGTCATACCTGGAAATATTTATCGTGTTACTCGAATACTTAACATACGCGTCGATTGTATAGGCAATCATTTTGTTGCGATAGGACTTGCTACCGTACAATTACATTTTGCGATGCAACTGTAGCAGATTAATCGTAACAAAATGTAATTTTTCATAATTTTATGGATTCGTAAACGCAAACGACCGTCACAAGTATGCATCTCTGTCTGTAAATGCATAAAATTCACAGTCTATTAATTAGGATACATTTCACCCAACTCTGATTTATATCGTACTTTCTTCGTCAACTTGCAGCTGACGCAAACGACGAAGTCGAAACTTTGCATAAATAAAGAAACTCACCTTTGACTGAGAAACCAGACCAGCTTTATTATACCTGTACCTTCCAACTATGCTCTTTCGAAAAACTAACGTCTTTGAGTCTCGGCCTCATTATAAATACATACGCAACACTCGTATTACGCACGGCCGGAGGCGCATCTCTCCGGGCTTTTCCCTCGCATTTTCCCGTAATTAAATTACCGATTTGCCCCGAATTCGGGCCAACCTGCATGCACCCCGGCCATGTTCTCACGGATACGCTCATGTAAAGTTACATAGGTACGAGTTTATGTAAACGCTCGGATACACAGACGGAGCGAAGGTATGGCAAGTATGCGTCTTCCACGACGGCCGAATGCATAAGTCAAGATTGCGTGCAATGGAACCGATTCTCCAGTGAAAACCAACCCCCGAAAATTTCCTGCCGTTCCCGGGATACGTCAAAAACGTTTCGACGGTACGGTTCATTCGTCGAGAGAGCGCAGAAATTCAGGGTGAATCGGTGCCAATCTTGGCACAGCCGACAAAGGGAAAGATTGTACGTGTAGCAAATGGAAAATGTTGGAAGAAATTTTCTTTTGTTAGGAGGTTTGTTTAATGAGTGCTTTTGTAAGGAATACAACGAATGTTTCGGAAAGAATACGAGTAAGACCGACAACGTTTGGGACCAGTCGACGCGTAACAGGCGTGTCACGAAACCTAGCCAGGGATTTCGATGATTCCAACTCCATAGGATCAAGTCCGCGTCGCCGTTGAAAAATAAATTAGAAATAGCAGTATCGGGATTCCCAGGCCAGGTTTCCGCGAATTCGGACCACTCAGCGACGCTGGAAAAACCGGAAAAGAGAAAAAGGAACGGGACAGGACACGATACACCCGGTCCCCGGGCGTTTTTCGTTCGTCGCGAGTGTACGCTCACTGTTCGTGAATAATTGAATTTATCTTCGATCAGTTTTCCCGCTAATTGTCAGCGGGAGTTCCGACGAAGTCACAGATGGAAATCACCAGAGAATCAGCCTTCCATCGGTGTGTACGTATTTTGTTTTGTTTCTCACCAACCATCCGCCACTCGTTGCACAGCCGTACGTATCGAATGCAACGAATCGCGTGGATCGCGAAACCGAACAATAAGCGATGCCAGCGAACATTTTCAATTGCGAAAGAATTCATACCGGTTATATCGATACCCTCCCGGATGCGGCGTTCGCGAAAAAATCGCAAACAATTCTTTCTCCTGCCAATTATCGAACGCTCGCCAGTGTTAAACGAACCAACTACCGGGTATAAACACGAGGAAAACGTTCTCGGTGTTCTTAAAACACGACGATGCATTCGCCGATATAGGAAAACGTATCGCGGACCGATGAGTGATTTCCTCGTGCAAAAGTAAATCGAAAACGGGGAATAAAATTGATTTATCGGACTGCCAGAATATCCGAAAATTCCCGACTATTTCCGTGGCTTGAACTTTTCATTTAGGCCCTCTACGGACGCGTATTATTTATTTATGTGAAATACGGATCCGTGAAGTTGGCGACTTTTGTTGATTTGTGAGTGAGTTTTTGTAACGGTGCTACGACGTCGTATTTGTATTTTTATTTAATGTGAAACATTTAGATAGTTACTGACACATTTCTTGAAACAAAATATCTTTATGTTTACGTATTCCTTTTTTATATTTACTTTTTTTTATATTTCATGTACACATTTGTAACGAATTACTTATTTTGAAACATCGAACCCTTTTTAGACAAATTTCTTCGATGGACAATAGAAGGGTACGAATACACATGGGATTGACCATATATATAACAACTCGTAAGTTGACGTTCCTACTTTGAGTAACAACTCGAACTATAGAATCCCTACTTTCACGAACAACTTCGACGTTCCCATTCTGATACCCGCCCTCACCTCGAGCCTACCCTCCTCAACATTTAACATTCCTTCCGTCGGAAATAACATCATTCAGGAAATCCCATTACGTCGCATATGTTTTCTCTAAATCTCGCTCAGTCCCGTCTGTACCTCGAGGGGTAGAGGACTGATTGCCAGGGTTACGAGCGATCCACCATGTCCGAGGACGTACCGCCGTAAGGATCCCCCGACCAAAAAGGCTCGAGGACCTCGAGTCGAGGTCGTTTCTCGTGCTATAGCTGGCGCATTACCCCCTTCGATGACCTCCCGCGATCGCCGGATCGCATTACGGGAATGCATAAAACTCCGTGATTTCGTGGAGGTTCGCGTAAACCGCGCGCGTAGGTACGTACGCCTTCAATGAGACGGTTAAATGGGACGGTAGCCGCGACCTAAGGCTAGAAGGCTCCGCTGCGTGACCTGTCACCGTGAGCCCCGCTAGATTTATACGCGGATGCTAACTTGTCGCATATTTACTCCACGGAGTTCCCCCGTTCCCGGTGTTCGCCCTTCCTCTACCTTTTTGAGGTACCTTCGCGAGCCTTAGACCCACCTAACCCCGCCCTATCCACCGCGTTCATCGGTCACCTCACTCCACCGTGACCCCTAGGCCCCGCGGTGCTCGCACCCCCTCGATGACAAGCCGCAACAATGCTAGGGGTAGACTGCCCGACGCCACGAGCAGATACCAACCGCCACGCAGCGACGACCACTTTTTTTTTCCCCTCCCTTTTCCTTCCCTTCGTTTCTTTTCTGCCCATGGGGTAGATACCTGGCCGCAAACCGAGCGTCCAGGTAGCCAACCCAGGCCGAGTATCGACCACCCATATATCCAGGAACTCGTTGCGGGGACACGAGCGCAGCGATCCGCGTAGAATCGTAACTGAAAAGATCGGACAATAACGGGCCGAGCCCCCATTCTGAGATTTATTTGTGACGCTATTATCTGTTGCACGAGCTCCGCGAGCGTTCGAGGGCGCCCCTTCTTTCTCTCTCCGTCACCGTGTACCTTTTTCACTCTCGCCCACGCGCCACGCCGCGCCGGTGTGTTTGCCAGTTTGATTGTAATTGTTCAATTTCACTTTATCCCATTAACGGTGTCGCGTTTGAAATGGTTTTCATGTAATTACCGGCCGGGACGTTGTAAAGCACCGGGAAAGAATTAACGGCGTTCGCCGACTCGGTCCAGTCGTTTTTTTTTTCTTTTTCCTTTTTTTCTTTTTTCTTTTGTTTTCGAGAATCCGATCGAATCGAAACTGTCCCTCGCATCCTTTGAGAACGCGATTATCGAGAAGCTGGACGGATTCGTGGATGGCGGATTGCGACGCTGGAAAATGTGCAAGGAGGTATCGTACCGAATAGGGCAACTTTGGAACCACGTAATCTTATTGGATTGGAAATCAGAATTTGTTGTTATATATTCCTAACGTTTTTTTAATGGTCCGCGTAAAGCTAAGAAAAGTTCACTATTCGGATAAAGTGTTTCGCTACTACTGAACGCGACCGACACGGAATCATTTATAAATTTGTTGTTTCTATGTCATAATCTTTAATCCTCGAGGCTAACAGTCACCATTAATAACTCCGCAAAAACGCAGAATCATAGCCGACTTATTATTCTTGTACAAGTTAATCAACTGCCACGTTGCATGGTCTGACATTTTACAATACATTACGTAGTACGCGCCAATTACGAACCTCAGACATTTTCCATTATTTTATATCGATCACCATCGTACGTTATTAGCTAAATACAACGCCGTTGACTGGATACGGATTAACGCTAACAAACACTTCGATATTTGCTCTGGAATTATGTTATATGTGACTGTACCCATTGATAATGTAAATACGTTTATGAATTCATCAAACCACCAAAACAGATTAATGTAACTCTAGTTTATTTATAATGATTTCTAATAAAATTAGTGTCACTAATTTATTTATATACGAATAAATCATATCCTCATAACATAATGCATACATGATTTTAATACGATAAATTATGGTCTTTGGTGGTAAGGCAATAAGTTTTTATATGTTTTCTGTCTTAATTCTGTCTTAATGGTCATCTGAAATGTACATGCATGTATATTATAATGTAAATTCAGAAAATTAAAGTTAAAATGTTTGGATGTAGACGTTCAAAGTTGTTACTTCTGACGGAACGTTAAATGTCGAGGGGGTACGTTCAAGGTAAGAGTGCTTACGAGAATGGGTTAGATTGTTTATGAAAGGAGGGATTCTATAGTTCGAGTTTCCACTGAAAGTAACTAAAGAAGTTAATCGCGAGAGCGGGAATGTTAAGATTGTACGTAGTTATTTTTAAAAGTAGAAGCTTAAACTTGAAGTTACTTTAGAAAACGGGATCTAATTCAATAACCCATTCCACGACACGTTCTCATACCCATACGCTTCGCGATATTATTAAAAAAAGACCCCTTAAATTTCTCGTGTCTACCGACAACCCTCCCACAGCATTCCTCTCGAAAAGACACTCTTCCAAGGTCTGCTCAGGTAAGAACTCGAATCTTCGCGAATCATAACCAGAGATATCCATTTTTCACCGCGAACCCGCGGTGGCGGGATTAAGAATTGAAGAAACGGTTGCTCGGAGTTACCGCGAGGGGTGAAACGCTCCAAGGAAAAGGGATGCCCAAATGTCAGTAAGGGATCGCGTGCAGACACGTGGGTATTCGCATTGTTGTTTTCGTGGTCGTTGCTGCTGCTGCTGCTGCTGCTGCGGTCGTGGCGTGTAAGAGCCACGGGGAAACTAGAGAAGGAGAGGTGGAAAAGGGAAAAGGGAAAAGAGTGCAACGACAGCGACAGTGACGACGGCGGTGGCAGTTTTCGTGAAATTACTGGGTTCAGCGGCGTACGCTTAACGGGTGCCGGCACGGGACAGAGGGTGAGGGACAGCGGTGCGGCGTCGTCGACGAGGGACGCGAAAGGTGAGAGGGCGGAGGGCTTACGGAGGTGTATGTACCTATATACGCGCGGATAGGGAGCACAGGTAACGGCACAGGTGGCGCGACGGGGCGAGTAGCGCTAACTTCTCTCGGCAAACATGGCAGTCGTCACGCAAGTCGCAAAACCCGCCAACGATATCGCGGCTTTCGAACTCGCCAACGAATACTAGGAAAACGGGTATTCGGAAGCCATTACACGCAACCGCGGCAAACCGACTGTCGCCTTTTTGCACAAAGGGAGGACCTAACGGGGATTCTAACGCGGTGCTTTCCAAATTCTTGGCTCACCTTATTCGGTTGGCGACAAAGGCTGGGTGTAACAGCTATTCTAATAGACAGTCAATCGATCAAGAATTGGCTGATATTTTTGATAGGGTGAAGTAACCCTGGTCGATTTTGCGTATATTTTTTTGAACCCTTAAAAATCTGTTCCACACACCAGTATTATTATTCTATGCATCTTTGAACAAACAAGTTTTTAATACTAAATTCTGTATTTAGTAATTTCATCGTAAAAGAGTTTCTAACAGATGATTCGAGATTTTGTTTTTAGTTAGGTACCTTCGTTCTCTCGTGAAAAAATTATAAAAAATAATTTTGCCTCCTATCTGAAATTTTTGGTTGCGCCAATGCATCTTACTCGCAACAGCGTCGAAACATTGCCCCCTTGCTTCGGCAGGTGGCAGATCTCATGTCCCCCTTTCCGTTGAACGATACCGTCAGCTTTCCAGTATTTCACGTGCACTCGATGAAATTCAATTCAGCCCTCTATTAATAAATATCAAACGAACCAGCACCGCCTGGACAGGTGCGACGACATAACTATAAACACTGTACCCTCTCACTTTTCGAAAACATCATCAAATTATGCTCCGTGTTCTATGTTACAGTAATTTGAATTTCAAGAAAACCAACCCCTAAAAATGAAAACAAGAACGTTAATGTTGAAGACATTTCCGTGCACATGATTTGTCCTTATGGGCACATTTATCTAATTGCAGATTCGCTCATTTATAGTTAATATTTAATATTTAGTAAACTAGAATTTAGACGAGTACACGTATGATAAGAAATTGATTATTTTCTTTTTGGAAAGATAAAGTAGAATTTACGGAACGTAGGCTGGTCAACTCGATGTTAATAGCGACTTTATTGCTCCACCTGGAAGACTGGTGCCACCTGGGGGCTCGATACCGCCCACGCTGGGAATCGGTGCTGTGCACGAATACCAACAATGTGTTTTCGAAACATTGATTTCGCGGGACCCCTTCAACCGGGGCCTTGGGCAGGTGTCTTTGTTGCCTATAACGCAACACGTCATTGACATCTGCTGTGCACAGCCTGATGAATAACTGAACCGACGCTACATGAAATGAAACAATTTTAGACCGTTTTCAGGTCACGTATGAGAAAGCACACGATCCAGAAATAAAACTTGGAAGCGAAAGTAAACGGGAAAGGATTGATTTACACGTATACAGGAAGAAGAGAATCGCGAGAAAATAGGGAAGAAGGAAGCTATAAGAAAACTTTTTTATATTAAACTCCGTGAAAAATAAAACGTAAAATAAGTTTATACCGTTTCTATATTTGTCCAAATTGTAGTTGACAGATGTAAAATGAACGCGAGGAAGATTATTCGGACGATAACCAATACCCTGAAAAGTGTATTTAGCAGAACAAAATGATCGCGAAATACGTGAATAATATTCCTGGAAGGTCAATTGTTTTCGTCTCGACACGTATGCGATCGGTTAAAGCGTTACCGGATAACCGGGAGCCTACTGCATCGGGAATATCAGCCCGTGAATAAATACTTTTAACGATTCAACTTGTATACAGTTTCAGGTCTGTTCGTCAAACGGCGAATTTTGGCTAGCTTTTCACTAGATCATCCCGCTGCAGCAGGGAATAGTTGCGCGTGGTACATATATTTGTAAAACCCCAAATGTCTGTGTTTTCAAACGTTGTTTCATACTTTTCGATACGTTGGCGATACATGCATTTAATCCAACTATATTATCGAACTAACAACTCGAACGCCAATGAGCTTGTAAAAGAAACGTTGCAATTAGAATAGTGAAATTGAGAGGTTGTAGTGTCAACAACAGAAATTCGGTCCACTTATTTATTGGACACGCTGCACGACTACCTTGATAACCTTATTCCCAGATACGTACTCAACCCAGACCTAACCCAAGTCCCACTGAATATACTCCGTCGCCTTTTCGCGACAAGGTCCAGCGAAAGTACTCTCACTAACGTTTTCGATAACGTGTCCTCTATGTCTATCAACTATTTTAATCCTCTACAGCTGAAGTATTGCACAACACTCGTAGCGTCAACGAAAGAAATTCAGTTCAGTTATTTGCCAATCAGTCCGAAGCTACACCTTAAAAACCTCATTCCCGAATAAGTGCTCAACCCAGACCTACCCCAAGTCCGTCCGTACTTGGTCCACCGCGTTCCCGTGAAAAGGTCCAGCGAAAGTACTCTCGCTGCCTCTTCGACAACATTCCCACGTGTCCTCCGCGTCTATTAAAATCGGAATCGTCGATACCTGAAGTACAATCCCATCGAGGAGGAGCGGCTCTCGACAGCCAGCGGTCGCGGTGTGGGTAACAGAAATTCAGTCCGGTTATTTATCGGACAGTCCGTGTAGGTACACCTGGACAACCTCGCTCGCAGAGATACATAAAAGTTTTTGCCGGGTATCCGGCGACGTTGACCGATCGTAAAAGCGATTTCGCTGGCACGACACACAGAAAGCCGGGGCGAGAGAGAGAAAAAAAAAAGGATTGGAACCAGATCCTCGAGAGCCTGGTCGATGGAACGATACGAGGAGCAGAGGCGTAGCCGGCCGAGGTCCAACGGCGCGAAATTGATTTCGTTATCGATCGTGGTAGCCGAGCGGCCGAGCGAGAAGCGAGATTACTAGCATTTCGTTGTCGTCGAGAGCAAGGGAACGCGATCTAGGAAGCGTAGGTATGCCCAGTATGTAAATCGTTCCGACGTTGCACGGATGCAGGCCAATGTCCTGGGCCGTGTTGCGCCATTGGGATCGAGCAGGCCGATCCTCAAGGCCGACAATTGCTCAGCTTTACTCCTCAATGGTGTTTCGCAAGAACGACCCATATAACGAACTTGACGCGACGCGTGGCGCCCACCCTCCTTTTGATCTCACGGTGAAAGGTGCTCTCGCAAATCTCGAGGACGCTCGACCGTTCTATCGTGGGTTCCCTTTCTCCTGAATCGCGTCATGCAGCGAGAGCAAACCTCGTGGAAATCGACCCGCCTTTTGCACTCTTAACCACGGATACACACCGACGGGAAATTGGCGCGGCCGTGTGATACCGCAAAGATCGCCGCACGCCGGCCGGCCCTCGCAGGCCTCCGGGTCCCTTCCAGCTAGATTCGATCACGCGGCTTGGTAAGTATGGTGTAAGTAATTACAGCTGTACTTACATTCCGCGAGGGAACCGAGAGAGAACTGGTTTCGCTACGGACTGCCCACTTGGGGCTCGATTACGACCGCACCGCGGAAATCATATTTTACGAAATATCTATGACGGTTACTCTCGCGTTTCAACGACACCTGGCCCGAACTTGCGCTAGCTGCAGAACAGGGGTTCTTAAACCATTTTCTTCCGGTATGTTCGATGTACTAGGTTGTCCCGACAGTTTCTTTCGCGAGTTGCACTCGATGATTTTATGTGCTCGTGTTTATATAAATAGACAATCTAATTTCATAGATATTCGTGTTGTAACAGTAACGGAGCAAAATGAATCGTGCACGATTCAGTAATGTAACGTGAAACATAAAATATTGTGCATGTATTACTTATGAATAAAGCGAAAGAAACTTTTGGAACAACCTAGTATGTGCAACGCGCAAACGATGAACTAGAAAGTAACATTGGAAAAGGAAATTGAAGGGGAACCGTTTCCTCTTCTGAACATTCTCCAAAGAAGGAAACGAGACGAACACATCAGCAAACTTCAGATTTATTCGAAGCCTAGGGTTTTGTCCATCTCTGCTGAAAATGTTCGAGTCTTCTTGAGAAAGGAAAGCGAAAAGTATTAAAAGCGAGAGTAGGTTACTGTCGAAGGTATTACGAAGTTAGTATATTCCGGAAGTCGCGAAAGTTTCTGCGATATCGAATGGGATGTTCCGACATGGTACAACAACAGGATGCTTCGTTACAAATAATGCGTGCATCTTTTTGATAATCCATGCACAATTAGGTTGTGGCAATCCAGGGATCCAAGCAACTTATAAAATCTGTTCTCCCACATCCAGTCGAAGCTTTAAAGAAGAGTACATCTTTTTCTCTCGAGATAATTGAGTATCGGCGTGTATGCCGTTTCCAATTTTGAGATAAAAAGCCCCCGACGTGAATGGCGCGTTATTGCGGCAGAAAGAGTTACCTTCTTTCTGCGCTCTCCTTTGGCAATCTGGCGAGATTCCCTTTCTAGGAATAACGTTTTTAAAAATACACTCGAACCCTGGAGGGAAGAGCACAGAATCTTTGTGTTGCAGAGGATTACCTACACCAAAGCTTCCAGAGGAACACAGTTCCTTTTTTGAGAATTTAAGGATTTAATTTGAGGATTTAAGATTACAGATTTTAATTTTAATTTTTCTGATGAACATCAAACGTACAAATTAGACATAAGATTTAACGCAGCTATCCAAATTTCAAAGCATGGATAAGACGGATATCCCTTTCTACGCTGGAATACAACGAAAACTTTTAATATTCTCCCACGCAAGTTCGTCCTTCCCGTTCCTTAGCGGGGGTCTACGAGTATCTACGAACCACCTAGAAGTAGAACTCCAGGTGAAGAACCACTGGCATAGACGGAGATTTCTATCAGCACTTAGAGCAACTATGCAGCTCGAAACTTTACGAGCAAACTTTCCGGCTTGTTTTATTTCCAACGCCTCTATTTCGCGTCGTGAAAGTGTCTATTGGCCGGATTCGAGTATAGAGCGACATGTTATACCTTTTTTGCTGTTGTCGTTTTATAAACGGGACGTTTAAAAAGTTTCGAGAACGGAAACTTTCCACGAATTGGCATCGGACGGATGTGTAATTTCTCGCAGGAGAGCACTGCTAACCCCGGCATCGGCCGCGATTAGCGTTCGGACCGATATCGTATCGATACTATTCATGGCACGTAGGTAGTCGTTCAGTGTCAATCCATTTCGATTTTTGCAGGAAAGTATCGACACTTATCAATTAAAAGTACGACGTGCAAGAGATGTGACAATTGATTCCGTGCACTTACGATCAATCACTCGTGACCTTAAATAGAAAAATAGCTTTAAATAGTAACATTTATCTGTCATTTTATTACAACGAAAGACGTTGATCGAACTTCCTAAGAATGGACACAGAGCAGTGACACTAGTAAAGTAGTCAGTAATAATTCAGATTTTAATACCTGTACTTCCCACTGATTACTTCATTATTGATCTTACTCAAGCATTCTCTATACATATTCCATCAGCCCAGCTACCCACGTATCATCTGGTAATCACTTCAAAGCTATCGTTATACCGCGAGAGGATTTCAAGATGGATATATAGATGAACACGACTCTCTACTAAAAGTGACTTTATTCGACACGACCGACTTCCCCAAGATCCACCGGATGACTGACTGCTCGTCAACGGTTAAACAGCGATCGGCGAATTCTTACAATGCCACCTGATAAACATCGATACTTCGGAATTCGATGCCTGTACTTCCCACTGCATCGTTAAGGAGAGGTCCCGTGTATGCAAGTTCGAGCGGCGAGCACGAGCAACGTCCACTTCTTGAAAGTGTCAACTCGTCGCGCAGGAGGGTCCGATGGGCCCAGGTGAGCTAGCACAACGAGCCACGAACACCTAAACGACCACGGAATCCCGAGAAAGGCCACGCGCCATCATCGCAACGGGCGGTCGGCAAGGGGATGCCATAAAGAATTAAAAATACCAACCTCGACAATTATTATCGATTCAATCGATTCCTGATGCTTCTGCGATCAAAATGATACCTCACATCGCGTAAATCGGACTATTTTTAACGAAATTATATGCAAAATCTGATTGCATAATCGAAAAGTTACTTCGTTACAAATAGTTCGATTTACGCGACGTGAGATATCATTTTAATCGGGAGAACACCAAGAATCCAATGGCATCGCGTCCACGTTGATACGATGAAGAATAAAGGATTCGATTTGATCAAAAACTGATGAGTCGATCGCCGGTTTGACCCCAGACCCTCGAGCGAAAAGAAGTATTTGGGGGTCTCGCTTCGAACCACTCGAAAGGGTCGATTCTTTTTAGCGTTCGATCCAGGCTCGCGTAGAATAGTCCCCGTGCTCGCGAGCTTAGACCATGGGGCCGAGACCCAAACGCTCGTAAAAATCGACCCTTTCACGTAGTTTCAACCGTTCGTCGTCGCATTTAGCGACCTTTTGCTCGCTAGTAGGAACGTGTTTTCGAACAAACTCCGGCGAGCACGGACAATTTATTGCTCGAGCACGTTCGTCACATAGATGGGACCTCTCGTTTACCGATCTTGCTCGAGTGTCCTCGATACCTATTCCATCGGTCCGTGTGCCCACGGTTTCCTGTGTCCGTTTCGTCGAATCCAGTTTCCCAGTCTCCTCCGTCTGTTTGAAAGAAACAGATTTTTCCAAATAGAAACATTGGTCTCCGACGGTACGTGCAGCCTGCGGTGGTGGTGTAGGCGCATTAATAATGTAAGTGTGCAGATGGTGTGCAGTGAGTGCGCGGTGGCGCTGACTAGGATCAATGTTCCGTTCGCGATCTATATAGTATAGAGCGCAGTGTATGTAACGACAGCCGGCTGTGTGGGAAACAACACCGTTACACAGGTTATTTCCACAGAATATATTTGCAAATATTCCGATCAAACGCGGAACCGTTGATATACGTGTTCGAAAACAAACACAGGCGAACAGCGCCGCCGATCAATTCTGGCTTGTCTTTCGTTGAATTTATTTCGACCCGTACCGGTAACGAATATAGACGCGTCGAGCGAGATAAAGACACCACCGACCATTTCCTGTGTTAGTGGAACGTACTTATACAGCTGGTATTTGAATACGTCGAGATGTTAATTGAAGCACGGAGGAACCAGAGGGAAACCCAAGCAAAGACTTGTCGTTACAAATACAGGCGATGATGGGGCATAGAAATTGCTCCATTCCTTGGAAACACGGTTCTCGCTATTTCGTATACCGAACTATCGGATAAACAAGTTGATGTGTAAACATAGATAGATGATTGCTTGAACGAGACTGGCGTTACTAAAATTTGCAACACGCGATGAAGTCGTAATAAGCCATGTTATTTATGGTAACACGACTCGGCGAAGTAAACGAATCAAATTGAAAGTGGAAGTGTTTTAACAAAATTTTAACGGAGAAAAATAGGTCGAAACGACGCTACCATTAGCAGATATTAATACACCGTTTCAAAGTGTCGGTGGTTCTTGTCGATATCAGACTGGCATCGTTGGGAACTTGAATTTGTCGCTATTATTATTGCTGTGCTCGAGCTAATGCAATATTAAATTCATTTCGAGTTATACATTTAAACAAACAATTCTAGTTCGCTTCGTTGTTAATGTGTTTCGTACATCGTATAATACGGATTAAATAAATATCGTCGATTTATTCTTACCTTGTGGGAAGTTAACAAGTGCCCGTAAGTTGTTAGCTTTCCACCAACATAGAAATAAACATATTTATTTCAATCTCCCTGGAAGATGAATACAGAGCGACGGGTATCTATTTTAATCTCTCTGAGAGAGCAATACAGATAGTAACACATTTATTTTAATCTCTCTGGGAGAGTTGTCCGCGCCTAACGAAACTGATATTCATTTATTAATACGTTATCGAGAAAAAGTAAAATTGTCTTCTTTAATAAACCGTTTTTTGAAGCTACGTTCGTACGATATACTTGTCGCAGACTCGAACATTTAGGAATACCCCGAATGACTCACAGTCATCCCTAAAATTCCAATTACCTCCCAGAACACCGACTCTCGAGAAACTCTATGCAACTATCGAAACGACGAAGGGATGTGGTATGAGATGTCGGATACGTAATTGTGCGACCATGTAATAATAACGTATTTTATAAATTTATTCACATGATTTAAATAAATCAAGTATACAGTTAAGTTTTACGACGCATGCGCGACGCGTGTCGGTGCTCGCGGTATCGCAAGCGCATGCACACTTCTTCTTCGTTTCTGTATTTAATTCTTTTTTTTTTTCTTTTTAGTCTCACTCTTAATTACCATTTTCTCTCGTCTCATTCCATCCGCGATGAATAATATCTTACACGAGGCGACGTTTGATATACATATTTACATATCGTACAGTGTTAACTCGGGGACATATAAAATTACAAAAAGTCGTCTACCTATTCGAGAATTCAAAATCGAAGCTAAAACTCTCTACGCGACGCGAACGTGTCGGCCGTGATCGACGCGCTCCTCCTCTTCTCGTTCATACATAGAATTTGTACAATTGTACATACGTACAGATACGCTGACGCGCGTACAGCTTGCGGGCTCTATTTACATATTGCGTTCTGTATATAATAAATATGTACACACGTGGAAACGAATCGGGCACCGGGACACAATTCTTCGTCTTTTTTTTTCTTTTTTTCTTTTTTATTTTTATTTCCATTTCAACCATATTCCGTGCAAAGGAGTACAGTGCTTTAAAAACAGCTATCCGACCGCGACAAAACGGTATCATCGGTTTCGATCGTTCCCCAACGCTCAACGGTGAACCGACAGAGCAACTAGACCCCTAGTGCTTACTCCGAGCTTTTTAAAATCAGTCGATTGTTGTCGACGCTAGTCAAAGGACTCGTGAGAGATGAAATGTTGTTCGGTTTTATAAGAAGCGTCTAAATAATAAAAAAGAAATAAATACCAGATTCCATTAATACTGAAGTTAACACTATAGTTACTCGATTCGGCCCGTGTACCTCGAGGACTTCTTTTTAAAAATGCTGGATTACAACATTACTGTTGGATAGGAAACTAGGCACTAGATACTCTACTCCCTATGAATTGGCCATGAACCGAAGCATCGGTAGTTTTAGTGTTAAAAAGAAGCGAGTCCACCTTTTCCCCTTTAACGATCTCCCAAACAAATTCTGTTACGTACTAAAAGATCAACCATCTAGCTGTAAAGAAAACGGAGCCGACATCTTCGTTAATTTCTAAGAATATACCTTGTAACCCCTTGTACAAAACACCCTATGTATTCGTCCTATAATTGAACGCGAAACCTAAACAAAAATTCCGAATACAATCTCGAGTAATTACAGCGCGATCTTCGCGGCTCCCGTCCCGTCAGCTCGTACAATCGAGCATCCGTTTCGCGTACTTCGCGAAGAAACCAATTGAAAAACCGCGGTTAATCCGCAACAATCCCACTCGTCCTCGACGAACCGCGCGCGCTTTCGTGGTTGAAATATAGTTATTCGCGGTGAAACGGCTGTTTTAAAGCACTGCGGCGGCGTGTTTATGCTTTATTGCACGCTGAAAAGTCGTCGAGCGAAGTGGGAAAGGGAGCACACAGACGAGTCCCAGTCGGAACTAGGTTCTCGCGAGACGCCATTCAGAAAATTTCGCGTCGCACCGGTTTTGCGCGAGCGCAATCTGTTCCTAAGGAGCGAGGAGGCTCTGATATCGAGGGTGGATGGGTAGTGGAAGAAGGATGAGAGACAACAAAAGAAACGAAGGGTGGTGGGAACGACGAGGCCGAGCGAGAAAACAAAAGGTTGGGGGAGGAGGGAAGGAAAAAGGGAAAACGCCGTAGGAGTGGAAAAGTGGACAATCACGCTTTTACCGATGAAACGAAGCAAGTAGCGAACGCATTTTCGCGAGGAGAAAAAGGATTGCAAACAAATATTTCCTAAAGTAGTCCGTAGTTACTCGGCTAATCGCGTGTTCTGTCGTGAAACTAACGTTCCTCCGAAAGGCCGTGACTACGCGAAAGCTCGATAATCACTGGGAGCCAGAACAGACTTAATTTGCACCGTACTCGGTTCTGACACGCGTGCCGAATAAGAGCGCGCTAATTACCAAGAACTATTCAATTGATGGAATCGCACAGACTTTTTCTTCGTGAGAATCGAGAGCGCGTACGCTACACAAGGCTCGCAGAAACCTTCTCGGATGCTACAACGGGTTGTAGCGATATACCTCTCTATAGGAATTTTCGGAAATTTAACCCGTTCATTGTCCAGCTTCTCGGGGTTGTATATAATAGCACGATGCTGTGACCCGTATGCCGATCACGAACTTGTGAACGTGTTAAACCTCGACCCCGTTACTTGGTTTTCAAATTTCTACGCAAAAGTGGATTTAGTCTTTTAATGTCAAAGCGACGTTATTTAAAATAAAATGATAGCTTCACAAATATGTGACTTGTGGAAGGTACAATGGATGAGTATCGATAATTACATCAAAGATACAGAATGTACATAACGGGTATATCGGTTGAAAATCATGAGGGTTTACACGGTAATCAATTAACTGGTAAAATACATTTAAATGAGAGCAAAGGACATCCCTTGATTGTAAAATATATTCGATAGGGATGCATGCCATGTGGGCGCCACCACCATGACCTCAAAGCAGTTTTCAATAGCATTTCGGAATTATATTTTCTTGAACCCCGTGGGGCTCTTGCGAACCGTGAATAAAAATCTGTGCGATTTTATCAATGAATCGTCTTGCTAGCAAATATTTCATTCGATATTGTTTGCATCGAGGGACGTTCGCACCAGGCGTACCAAGTTTGTGAAATGTACAAATAAGATATACACAACTATACAAGTTCGAAGCACCTTGTACGATCACCGTTTTCCCAAAAACATATGGAAATGAATATATAAATCACTTAATTCATCGTTTAAATAAATAATGCACCATCAGAAATCATCATTGGCCCTCAATGGCGACTAAAAATCAACGGAGTAACGGTAAGAGGAGCTATTTATATCGAGAACATTGATTCAACGTGTAAAAATAATAAAAAAAAAAAATGTTCAAACGAACAAGGTTACGTATAATATATGGTCATCTAATTTTTTTTTATTATTTTCAATTGCTGAACTCCCGATATATTCCCCGCATATTGGGATCGAAACGATGCATCAATTAACGTTAACACGTCCATGAATTCTATGGATCGTCGAATAAAAGGTAACAAAAGTAAAAATCTGACGTTCGATGCAAGTAATCCTGGCAGACTCGAAAAGCTGACACAGCAAACTTTACTTTAGATGCACCTAAACCGACTCTGGCTTTAGAGTTTCTAGTCGATCTAGGTTCATCAAACATCTAGCCGCGTCTAAGCCAGGGTTTGCTGGATCAGCCATACCGAAGAGTCTATCAGCATTATCCGAATGAAACCTTTTTATTTTTGTAACCATTTCACTCGGTTTTCCAAACCACGGACTCCTCTATTAACTAATCTTAGTGTTAATTCGTGTACACGTGGATCTTTTTACAAGACATCCGTAGACATAAAGTGTTTTTAATAAATAAGTCCTCCTCTCGGCATTACTCTCCTACATTCACAAATAACGAAATACTTTACACGATAGAAGAAAGTAAGCCTCGGTTCAGCTGTTGTCGAAGTAGAGCGTCTGGAACACTCGAAAGGTGTTCAACCTCTGAAGCATCGAGGCGCTTTCATTAAATTCTTGTAAATATATTTCAATTATTGGATCATAAAAGTGAATATCCGATGACTCTTGACGCATATTCAGTGACACATAAAAGTGGATTACTTTGCATCTGCGAGGGTATATTTGCACCGATCCTAATATTGGTTGTCCGGAGATACAAAACTATCTTTCGACCGTTAATTTCCCACTTTAAATTACATAATCCTCCGAAAAAGCCAGATTTCCCCTGATCATTTCAAAGTCATGCTACAAACACACCCTATAGATGCAAAGTGACCACTTTCCAATCTGTCTCGAGCATCAAGGAGTTCCTCGGTCGTCAACAAAATTGAGTTAAATTTAATATCTAATTTGTACTGGACAGAAATTTGTCACGCGTCGAGGGACCAATACGTGAAGGAGTTTGGTTCCGTCTGGCTTCTTTCGTCAAGTCCCAACTGGATACGCCAATCACGTCCATCGTAAGTTTGTTACGTCTCGAGTGCCTAATGGCGCATCAAACGCTCGGTGCAAACTACCTAGCTAACTCCGAATCCCTAGGTTACACGTCGATGCTCGATAGACGACAGAATTTAAATCGAAAATATATCTTTCGTTTATCAACCATCGAAGGTTAATCCTAGCCGTGGAACGAAACACGTGGAAATATCTGTTTCTGCGAGTATGCGAATCCTTCTCCTTGCCGGCGCGAACATAAAAAAGCCAGAAGCGTCTTCCTTCTGGGCAGAGTTGAGCGTTACTCGATTTACCTCGAGTACATCTTTATCTAGATCGTCTGGATAGAGCATTTTTTATGGAACCAAGTTAAAGAAAAATCGATCGAAAAAATATTCAAAGACCACCTTTAGATATCAAGCACAAACTGTTCGCTATCTGAGCTAAACGAACGAAACGCACGATACTATTGAAATTTGTGCTTTTTAACCAATTTCCGAGCGTGTTTTTATTCATAACTGATAACTGAAAAATCTTGTTTGTTTCGTTGACACATTTATGAAAAACAAACGGGTTTTTTGGAATATTTGTATCAGAGTCGGATGTTATACCTTTGCAAAACGTTATCGTATCGCTCGGTTAAAATTGCGAACGGACCAGATAAAATTACAATTGCACCGACATATTTTTCATGTAAACTTTTGAGCTTGTTTCCAATTCATTTCGCTACTGAATAATTGGTCAGCAGCAGTCTGGACTTTCTGTCTCCGTTTTGCGTATCGAATAACTGTTCGAATAACTCGTTATTCGTTCGATATAAAACCGATTTGGTTGTGTTTCTATCGAACAAATAACGGATCGGAAATTGTTTGTTTTTCAAGGATTAATCCAACATTGTGTATCTACGGGGTTGATACGCGAATTAACGAGTTATTTAAAAACGAACAATTTTTTAGCCAGAGGTTATATCCTCTGCACTCTACAATATTGCTTTTTCGCATTGGGTTGATTCGTAAGTAACTTGTGTAAAAAATAATTATGCTTTTAAAAGGTAGCAATTTCCAATTTGTTTGCTAAACGAGAACGTACACGTACATACGGGTTTAGCAGGGAAGGGGACGAGAAAGGTCCGCGAATAGACTCGTCGATAGACGAGCAGATTCTCGTCGTTGATGATCTAGAGTAAAAATGCGCCCGACTCCGTCCGTGAAACGCGAGTCGAATATAATTCGCGTCGGTGGAGCTAGACGAGATAGGCCTGGCCGGAAGATGGTGGCGGTGGCGGTGGCGGGGGTTGTTGCTGTCTCCAGGCGGTTCTCTCCAAGGTGGAATAATCCGAGTCGATGGACGAGTATATGTGCTCGGACAGCGGTCTTCTGTGATCCTCGCTGCTGCCGCTGCTCACCGTCGTGTTGGTGGCGATGAGATTGCTACCTGGTACGGTAACCGCATCTCGGTAGGCGTGATTGACGGTCAGCCTGGGCTGCGGTGACGAAGGTGGTGGTTGTTGTTGCGGCATGGAGACCGTGCCGCAGGAATAGGCGGGAGGCGCGTGTTGCAGCATCAACGCGGTCGTTGGCGACGAGTCTTTGAAGAAGGTACGCTGTCGTTCCTGGGCCCGCAGCGTCGACATGCTCGTTTTCTCGCTACCAACCCCGTCCAACGTGTACGTGTTGATGTTCCGCTTGTAGACCAACGGGGACGATTTCCTCTCCATGGATATGTCGCCCATGTTCCCAGGCGGTATGGCGAATCTGAGGCGTTCCCAGAACCTCTTCTCGCCCCACGTGAGGATCGCCGCCGCCGTTCTCAGGTACGGCCGTAGCTCGGGGTCCCTTTCCACCTCGGGACACGCGTGGCCAGCCTGCACGACGATCAACTGGGCCGCCCTGCCGCGCAACGCTTCGTGAAGAGCCGCGCGAAACTCGAAACGCGACCACTCTGTTTGAAGGAAGTTACGGGTAAGGACGATCAGCACGCGTCGAGACGCGTCGACCGCTTCCAGGACGACCGGCGCCGGGGCGGAGGCGCGGAGCACGCAAGATAGATCGCGATGATGTAAGCAGAGTCTGACGCCGGCGGTGCCGTGCTCGAGCTCGACGGCCAGCGAGTGGAGCACAAAGTCCTCGTCATTGGGACTATAGCAGACGTAACAATCGTAGAGACGCTCGCGATCGGCGTCGCAACACGCGGCCATCGGCGCCGCGGATGGCATCGCCGCCGTCCCGGCCGATTTCCCTGGTTTCGCGCGCAGAAATCGCAATCCGTACTTGGAGTAAGCCCAGGCGCTCACGGGCTCGCGGAATATGAACGCTAAGACGATGATCACCAAAAGAACGAGCACCGCGGACAAAGTAGCAGCTACCAGAGGCAAATAATCGGATACCATGATGCTCTCGATCACTCCGCCCTGAGAAAAGTAATCGGAGCAGACCGTCTCGTTAACGTTCAATCGGCGCCTGTACGCCGGCCTGGCGTCGCCACCGTAATAACACCAAACGTCGCTCGCGTCTACCACCTTGTGCGCGTTGTCCGATACCCACGAGGACAACTCCTGCAAGAATTTGCAACGACAGGACCACGGGTTGCTGCCCAGGGACAGCTCGACGAGACGCGCGTTCAGGGTAACCTGCCAGACGGGGAAGGTCACCAACCGGTTACCGCTTAGTCTCAATATCTCGAGGGATCTTAACGGGAGAAACGTCAGGTTGCCGATAAACCCGATCAGATTGTTCTGTAGATAAAGTTCGCGCAGATGGGAGAGTCGCTCGAACTCGAAACCCTTCAGCTCGCGTATCCGATTGTCCTCGAGATGAAGGATTTGGAGATTGTTCAGACCGTTGAACGTTCGGTTCTGTATAGACTCGATCCCGCTGCCGTTTACGTACAGTACGCGCATGTTCTTCCGTCCTATGAAGACGTGATTCTGCAGCTCGCGTAACACGTTACCGTCCAGGTAAACCTCGGTCGCGTCCATCGGTATACGACGTGGTATCTCCCCGACACCGAGACCGGAGCAATCCACCGCGTTCGTGTTCCACGTCCGATCGTTGTAGCACTTGCAGCCGGCCGGGCAAGTCATCTCACAGTCACACGCGTCGAAATCACAGCAATGGCAGAGAGCGAAACAATGGGCCTCGTAGCGGCATAGGAATTGCTCCGATCGGGCCGTGGAGGCCGACACGATGGCGACACCACGTGGCCCGGAAGTGCGGCACATGACGTTGTCCAGATCCATGATCCTCGGATATTCTCTCGTGGACGTTTGATTGTTGATCGCCGGCAGCCAATCCATCGAGCAATTGCAATTGAACGGATTGCCGCCGATGTAGAACTCTGGCAGTGGTTTGTCCTCGGGGACTTTGGTGAGAAGCAACGACGTCAGCTCCATCGTCTCGATCATGTTCGCGTACATGTCGACCCTGGTGAGGTTCACCTTGTCGGCGAAGGTGTTTGATCGCACCACGCTGATGTAATTGTTGTTTATGAAGAGCAACTCGACGCTGTCGGGGACGGACAACGGCGATAACTCTGTGATGCGATTGTGACTGGCGTCCAAGGTCTTCACCTTCGAGTCGCGGATCTCGTAATAGTTCCCCAAGCTCTCGATGTAGTTCCCGTGTATGTCCAACCATTTCAGGTTCCCCGGTATGAAGGCGTAGTCGAACCACTCGATGTGGTTCTCGGATAGATTCAACAATAATAAACTGGCAATGCTGGTGAACACTCCGTTGATATCGGACAGAAAGTTTCCGTCTAAGCGTATTGCTTCGAGACGTTCGTTTCTCTCGAACGCGTGTCTCTCGACGTGTTGCACCTTGTTCCTGGCGAGATTCAGGATCTGCAGGTTCGGTAGGTCCCAGAGCATACCGCGGGAGAGATTCCCGATGTCGTTACCGATGAGCCGCAGCCCCGTCAGCTGATGGAGATTCCGGAACGAGCCGTTGTGGAAATCGCTGATCCGGTTCTCGCCGAGGTCGAGGGTTTTCAAGAAGGCGAGGTCGCGCAACGCGTCCGGTACGGACGTAAGCTCGTTACCGCTCAGATCCAGTTCCTTCAAATCGGAGCAGTTGCGAAACGCCAACGGGTCGATGCTCGCGATAGCGTTGCCGGACAACGTGAGCCGATTCAGTACGAACAGACCGTTGAAAAGTTGCGCTCCCACGGTGTGAAGCTTGTTGTCGGACAGCTCGAGGGTGTGCAGATTGTAGAGCGGGAGAAAGGCGTTGCTCTCGATCCGATCTATCGTGTTGTTTCGAAGATCGAGGATCTGGAGGAAGAAGAGATCCTTGAAGGTGCGGGCGTCGATGTGCGTCAACGCGTTGTACGAGAGATCGAGAACGATCAAACGAATAAGCCCGAGGAAGGTCGTCTCGTCCACGCGATCGCTGCCCAGTCGATTACCGGCGAGATTTAGGACCAGCAGCTGCTCCAGACGAGTGAATATGCCCTTGGGCAGCTCGCGTAGCCCGTTGTACGCCAGGTGTATCTCTCGAAGGTCTCTCGTGCTGGCGAACAAACCCTCGGGCAACGCGTCCAGGGAATTGTAACTCGCGTTGAAGGTGCGCAGCACCGTCAGCCCGGTGAGCGCATCGCCGGCAATTTCGACGAGCGAGTTTCGTTGCAGGTGCAACTCTTGGAGCTGTCGCAAGCCGACCAGCGGGCTGTTATCGGGCAATCGCTCGAGCTCGTTCAGCGACAGATCCAATACTCGTATGTCCGCGCGACACGGTTCGACGTTCCCGTCGCCGGGGACGTCCCGTCGATACAGCCCGATATCGTTGGCGTCGCGCAAATGATTCCCCGTCAGATTCAACGTTTGAAGATTGTCCAGTCCGCAGAGCAAACCCACGGGAAGCGCGTGCAGGTTGCTTTCGACGATCTCGAGGGTGTGCAGTTCGCGCAGACCAAGCAACGAGTTCGGGGCGAATTCGATCACACGGCTGGCACCCCATACACCGTTGAACGTTTGCACGGTGAGTTTCTTGAGCTCCAGAAGCGGTTGGAACGATCCCTCCGGTATACGGAGCACTTTGCAACCGTGCACGTGGAGCTCGTGCAAACTGGTCAACCGTTGCCAGCTTTGAGCGTTGAAGCTGCTCTCGAAGTGATGGACGTCGCTGCATTTAATCCGCAACTTGAGAGCACCGTCCAGCGATGACACGAGGCTGGTGATCGCGACAGGATCCAACACGCGCAGGGTGCAGTCCGCGGAACGCGTATCGTTGCCACCCTCGGACAACCACTTGCAAGAGGCCCCGGCTGACTCCGAGAGTATCGTGGACGCCAGGCATAGGAACGCCGCGTTTATCAGCGTCATGAAAATATACTTAGCTGTCATCTTGCCTCGTCGAACCTCACACCCGGCGCTAACCACGGCTTTTCCGGCTGGGATTCTATCACTTTCGAAAATACGGCCAAACTATTTCTCACCCTCGCTCCTCACCCCTTTCTCACGTACACACTCGCGCAGCGATGACACACGCACGCACATACACACGCGAGCGAGTGCGAGCGCGCGCGCGCTCATGCACCTCCTATCACGTAAGTACGGACCGGCCCATTTCTCTTGCCCTTTATTCCTAGTTGGCTGGTGGCGAGCCACCCTGCCATAAGTTCCTCCACTCTTTCTCACTCGCGATACTTTCCGATTGCTTTCTCCGCGATTCCGTCCTTCGAATCACCCCCTTTTTTTTTTTTTCTCGTCCTCGTTACGTCTGCTTAGTACATCCCTACGGCACGCTTACGTTACGAAGCAGGCACACAGTCGCGGCAAGTAGTACGAGCACGCTTTAACGAACCGACGGGAATGAAAACAGTCTGCGTAAACCCGTATACGCGAAGCGACCGTGCACCACCGTACACACTCGCCTCACATCAAGCACTAGCACTGATCCAGCAGACCGCTGACCGCGCATCATCGGCATTCCCGACCGTTCCTTTCCGATTCCTATTTCCAACGGCAGAGACCGCCACTTTATTCGAATATATAGCGCTTCGAGTTGACTGCGTCACGGGACCCTAGAGGGGAAGCAAAAAGGGAAGCTGCCGTTTCGTGCTACCTTCGCCAGATGACTCGTCGGTAAAGCGACCTGGCCACTGACGCATTATCCTACAGGCAAAGATGGTACACGTCCAGGAGCGGCCGGGGATGCGAAACGTATTATTCGAATAATGGATGCGGAGCGAAAACACCCTGTAGCGATTTATTCCGAGGGCTCGTTCTGTTAAACGGTTGTCGAGATATGCTTCTATTCGTTCTGCGAGAAATATATCCAGTGTACTGTATTTTGATTTGATTTTACAGTTTATACTGCACTCCGTTAGAATTTCATTTTATAATTCAAATTGTACTTTTTATTTTCGAAAACACCGAGTCGAAAAATAGTGTCGTTTGCTCGTTGCTCTTATACGTGTATAATACACAAAGAATAAGGATCTTGACAAGAAATTCGAAAGACTGGTATATATTTTTTCCAGCTGTATTATATTGATTATTAGCATGATTCTTTGGTCTCGAAGTGGTCTGATCAGAAATGTATCGCCAGAACAATTCTTTCTACCCTATTTTTAAGAGTTAACAAATAAACCAAAAACGCCGTGTCCAAATCTTTGAAGATTGCGTTTATATATAACTTTTCGAAAAAACTTGCGAGAAAGAAAACGGGTTGCAAGGCCTCTGGTGGCCTGTACGAGAAGATCCCCTACAAACACTCTACAAAGAATCGGCACAAACACAAGCAGAACGTCAGGTATATTATATGCAACGTAAGTCCATATGTCCTTTGGTATGTGCACCGGTTTCGCTATGCTCTTTGGCTATTGGTGCACTTTTCCCAGCCTCGATCGCGACGATAATGCACGCCAGGTCGTTAACACGTACTCTGGTCCAAGTAAACTTCAACACGTCAAATATTGTAGGAACTGTTTTAATTGTTCATACTATCAACTATTAATTCTACGACAGGTACCACCCCGTCAAGGATACGACGAATGTTTATGTAAATTCGTTTTGTTCTTTACGATACAAGTTCAGTAAATCGAAAATTTAACATTGTAGGAATGAAGAATTTGAATCGGTGTCTCTCGGACACTTTGCACTCTGTTTTAACAATAAATTGAAACGAAAGAGAATTCTATAACGTTGTGCTTTTTTTTATATTAATATCAATGTCCATTCCAAGCCTCCTTTAGGCAAATATGTCCCTTTATTTAATATAAAATATACTTTTCAGTATAGCATATTTTATACACTTCAAATAGATGATCACTCTAATAGTACTATAACCTACATTAGAAAAATGAATTTGTTACAGATGACCTCGAGCTCATGTCTACATTCTCGAGTTATGAGTGTTTAGAAAGGAATTAATTATTTTCGATACTTTAACGTTTAGCATAGTTAAGAGATTCTGTAAAACGTTTTGTTGGAGTTCTTTTCAGATTATTCTTTATTTTTTAACGCCAGCATTAAAAAAAGTCGCCTTATTCGGTGCAATCTATACTTTGGTCCGAGTATCCACAGGTTAAATAATTATTGGAGAAAGTAACTAGTTCTGACATCAACCAAGATCTCGTCTGCTGGAAGCATGTATCTTGGTTGGTACTGCAGTTAGTGACATTCTGCTAAAAGAGCAAGACTCATTTCAGTTAGATATACTAGACATTGTATTTTGATAATATAGACTCTTGTATTATAGAATTATAGTATTTGCTACTAGAAGAAGGAAAAAACAACATTTCGACCAATTGTGTTATCGGACCTTAAGTAAAACAAAATCAAGAAATAATCGATATAATACAAAATACTTGAGGGAAAAAAAAAGATATTTACAAACATTATTACTTCGAATGTAAATGATATTCAAATACGAAAGCATGATAACAAAAAATGAAAAACAATCGATGTAGTGTTCTACTCTTGATCTATTTATTCAGATGGCGAGGTATCTCGGAATTCCGTTATAAAATCAGTAACTTTACAAATTTTTATAATAAAATTTAAAATACCAAGAGCTTTTATGTTTCCCTTTGATATTTCTACAACGTTTTCAGACCTTTACACATCATGTATGCCATCTGGAGAGTACGTTTAAAATGTAAAGTTACGTAGCGTCGCTAGTGTCCTTAAACAGTTGCAATTGGTGGAGACCGATGCTAGCGACCAGTTCAACTCCAGCAGAAGCTTACGTTGCACGTATCTGTAACTCGTTTGCGGCGAGGAATTTTGTTCATCGAAGCTAAATTCTTTAAAAAGTATACGTTGTTCACGAAACTGTTTGCATTCTGATAGCGAAAATGAGGATAGTGTATATAACCTGCATTCTATTGGCTACAACAGTCTGCAGCATTGCGAGTGACAATGGTAAGTGTAAATCTTTCTTGTATTTGCTTTCGCATACTTATTACTACAACATCTCGCGTTTAACAACGTTGAAACATATGAACTCTAGAAACGGCAGATATCATCGGATATTGTACGAACTTTCGATACTCGTACAAATCTACTGCATGTACGTATGACGAGGGAAAGGATACGAAAGAACGTTGTCGTACATTTTTTTAATTTACGCAGTAGACGCGTTCACTCGTGTCGCGTTACACAAGACAACCCGTTATGTTTTTCGACGTTTCGAGAAATACCACGTATACCTGTAATTATTTAATTTGTCGTTCCATTATGATGGTTTGTTTAGTCTTTTCGATTAGTCATGTCGACCTTCGGTGCTTTTGTATACAGATTTACTATTATTGATTCTTATATGCTTACGTGTATACTACGAAATTTTACAAATTACCAGACACGTAAAAGTTATGTTACCTTATAAAGCTTACGTTCGTACATTAAATGTATATATCGGTTTATTAAATATTTCTTGGTTTACGAGATTTTGTTAAGTATTTTAAATAGAATCGAATTTTTTAATTTAAGCTATAAATTAAATGTTTCCAACTAATAACTACATTGATTGTGTAACAATTGTTTAGTGTTATCGGTATAATAAAAGTAAAATGTTTACTTCAATTCTTTATATCAATGATAAGTAGAGAAAAATAAGTCATGCATCGTTCAATTTTTCATCTGATAAATGTTACAGAAATAACTCTTCCCAAAGATTCCCAAAGATTAATGGATTGACAATGTATGAAATATTAATTGTTTATACAGTGGAAACACCGCCCGACGAGAGTAAACCTGTCTTTTATCATATGACAGAGGATGCAACCACTGCTGTTCCTCCTGTGAAACCTGCAATTCCTGCTAATGAAAGTGCAAAATCTTCTACTGTTCCAAATACTAATACTTCTACTAATGGTACTGGCAGTACCACCATTAAACCTACCGATACCCCTACTACTGCAACTACTGTTAGTAAAACCAACAGTACTACTGCTACCACTAATGCTACTACCACTTCTCAACCAACTACATTACCATCAACAAAAACACCCGACAAACCTACGACTATTAGTACAGTTACACCTACTCCGACTGCAAGCAATGTAACAACAAGTACATCATCACTAGGCACAACTGCACTTCCTGTATCAACAAAAGGTGTCCCACCTTCACCCTATAAGGAACGACATTTCGATGGGCTCAGTTTCTTAGGTAGGCATTCCATATTTAAGATCTATGTTATTACTAATCGAGATCATATTACTTTACATTCACATGCATCCATTTGCTTTCTTAAATAGATATTACTTTGAATTACATTCAAGTAGTACTATACTTACAAGTACAGTATTTTCTTATAGCTACATCGTGTACTTTTAACTTTTTTTTAGGTGGCATCATATTAGCTATATGTTTGATGGCAATTGCAGCATTTTCATGGAAATTTTATAGAACGTTAAATGAACGAGAGTACCGTACGCTATGATGTCGCAGAAGTCATCAACGCGAAAATTCCTTTTTCGACAAGTAAATGCAGTCATTTGAACTGAAAACTATAAATTTTATTATAACAATATTGCGTATTTTTATAACGCACTTAAGTGTCGCGTGGTTTAAGTGCTCTTAGTAATGTGATGTGCAAAATGCGAGTTTCGTTTCTTTGTACCTAATTACAAAGACAGGTTACATTACAATGTTGTCTCTCCACATATTCGCACGCGCATTGTGATAACGAATGCAATTGCGAGAAAGAGAAAAGTAATGCGAAGGAGATAGATAGAAAGCAAAAGTTGAGAACTAAGGGCTTGAGAGAGAAAGGGGAGAGAAACTGAACGTTACCATACGCATGCGCAACTCGTGCACGAAAGTTGACGACCAATCAAATACACATTCCATTAAAAAGATCAATTCTGCAAGATAATAATCTATATACTATTTTCCGTTCAAGTGAGAATCATTTTGTAAGGCACATTTTTCATTTTTTTCTTATCTTCTACTCATTTTCTATCGTATGTATGATAAAAACAACGGTTAAATTAATATAAGAATATTAAAATGTACACAGATATAAAGGTTCCTATGTGTATATTTCATAGTAAAGGTGGATATAAGGGAAACTTAATTGATAGATAATAAACTAAAAAATGGTTAATCAAAAAGCGACTCATGTGGAATAAACAGGGATATAGTTTTGGTGAAATCGAAATTGTATGCATTTAATTTGAAGCTGTCTTCGTCGCGAAGATGATATTTGGTTATACATTTTCGGCGATAACAACGATGCTTCGTTTCATTCCAAGAAAGCGAATGACGTTCGTATGTGTAAAGTGTAGATGCCCCCATGAATGATCTTACCCTACAATACCGTTGTTGCAAAACCTTCATACGATTTAACAAGGGGATGAAACTTTTCAATTTCGACCTTTGTACCTGTTGGAAAACGTAGTTGTATAACAATTGACAAACATTGAAACAGACGTTGAGTATAAAAAGAACAACTTATGTATGCCGTTCAACGTTTCACGTAGCAATCGTAATCGAATAACGTGTATTTTTATTTCCTTTTGTTTGTTTGTTTTTGTTTTTAAATAATAAGTTCGAAAAGAATAGAAATTAATTTTAAATTTTGTTTACGTTAAACGTTTTGTCCTGTTCAAAAAAATAAAATAATTACCAATGCAACTATAGATGCACTGTGACTACGGCCAATGATAACACTGGCTCCTAGAATTCCCTCGGTTGTTTTCAACACAGTCATAATACGTTCAATATCGTCTGGTAATGAGCTCAAGTATTTACGCGCGGAATGATAGTTTTCCCACAGGAGTTTTCCTATAATGCGCATTAAACATTCACTCGAAAATTGTACAGAAACGCGACGAAGCTTATTGGCTTTCAGTGGAACGCGCGATACCTAAACAAATAACTTTGGAAACATATTAAAAGCGAGAGACAGGATTTACTATTATTAAAACTAAATATATGCAAAGCAGCCTAAAATAATACAACATATTTACGTTCAATGTAATGTTTTAACAAGCTATGTAAAATAATTGCTTATATGAATTATACAATAATTAATACTATGCAATGGAAAAATATAACAAATTAAGTTGTACAATACTACAAATTGTTTGATAATCCCTACCAAACTCGTCCCACCGATCTGCTCTAATGGCATCTACCATTCTCGACACTCTTTCATCTTTGTTGATAACATTCTTGGCCATGTTTATCATTTCACGCGATATCAGACGTTCCATCATTAAAATACCGTCTGGATGTGTACGCCAACGTGACATCATGTTCATAATGGTAAAACTTTCTTTGTGCCACCCTGCGTTATGGGATTTTGGGGATTCGGCATCGGGATCAACGCATTCGATAACGATCAGTTCAACTTCTAACGAATTCCAGTCGCAAGCATCGATGTTAAAGGATCGTGCATCGAAAGCGAATATCTTCTCTTCGACGCCGACAATGGAAGCCAAAGCATCAACGATACGGTGGTCGTGCGATTCTACCGCTAGTTTCTCTGCCAAGTGACACGCCAGCGTTTTCTCTAGAATGTTTCCAGTTTGCATATTCGTGATTGCTTCGAGAAATGTGTAGAATGCAACGACCAGGGCGGAGCTACTACCAAGACCGCGTTTCACCGGCACGCTGGAGACGATTACGATTTCGAATCCGGGAACACGCGCTGTTAACAATATCAATCGCACTTATTCTAGTCGGCTGGACGTCTGTTCGATCATTTTTCTCGCGTTCAGGCATATATTGGGTTGTCCGGAAAGTTCATGTCGATTTTTGGTAGGTGGTACAGGTCTGAATATATCGCGAAGTGGTTGAAAACAAATAACATATATACATCCCTTAAAAGGTGGAAAGGTTATGGAACAAAATGGCACCTATGTAATTCAATAAATATATATTAAAATTCAAACATGTTTTTGAATGTTACTTAGAAATTGGCACGAACTTTCTGGACAACCTGATACATTGTTGGGCAAAATTAAATATTCCAGTCGTCCCCAAAATTGAAGAGTTTTCAGGCAATAAAAACAGGACGCGTTCTAACCTAGAAATGTCGAACGAGATAACTGGTTTTCGTACAAACTGTTTTTCTTTTACCAATTCACAAGATGCATTCTAACCTAGAAATGGGAAAAAATGGAGAGGACTGGTTTTTCTAGTAAAAGCCATCGACGAGCGTTTATCTGTTACTCGTTAAATAAGAACTCAGAATTTAAATGGAATCAAATGTATCGCGGTAAATAATCAGAAAAATGTATATTTATTAGTTAGCGCGAGCAATGTAGCGATTAACTTTCAGGTAACCAGTGCTCTACGAAAGGAGTAAATGGCAAGGGTTAAACACGTTTAAAGCTGTATCGCTTGCGACAGACTAGCGACAGATCCAGACATTTCTCAAATAATATTTTGTCCATCTTTGTTCGTGCATCATAACGCAAGTATGTTTATCAATGTGTTTTGCTCAACATGCTATTAGGTTTCGAAGCATGATCCTGTGTGAACAGATAACTACTTATCAAGAATCGAGGGGGGAAATATAAGCTTGAACATGATGCAATAATTGCGTGCTAGTTGAATAATATATAATTCATATTAGCGTTTTTCGTGAATTTGAATAGAGTCGTGGAATAATCCGCCAAACCTCGCCTTTTATAGAGGTTGGAACATTTAAGACAGGCCATTTGAATAGCGAACTAATTTACTGGTAGTTGGAGAAAAACAGGCCTCAAAGTAATCTTTAAAATAACAATACCTGTAATAGCTGCTTTCCAATTTTTTGTTGGTATAACTTTCTATTTATATAACTGCAATGTCATCATAATATCGCTGTAACATTGCTTGAATTTAGATTCCTATAACCAAGTCTCGAGTGTCTCAACCTCAACCTGTATGCAATGTTTTCATGCATTTTTTTTCCTTATCGTGGCAGGCGAAGTCGACTGATTTATACCGGGTGTGCAAACACGGTTGTACCAAACTGAAGTAGCACGCAGTATTTATTTGAAGAAATAGAAAGTTTAATAGGCCTGAGGTTCAACATCGTTCGTTTCGTTGGCGGAGTTGGATAACGAATGTTTGGCAGAGTAGTGTTTTTATTGATTGCCCACTTTATGCAGAATATTGGAACTTTCAGAGTGCTGGAGCGGGGAATGTGTTTGAACAGGTGATCCAGTAATTGTTTTCAGTTGTATATATAGAGTTCTCACGTACCGGTGATCAAACAACCGCATTCCTCGCTGAAAGCTATCGACCAATGTTTTATTTGTCGTTCCGAAGTAAGCATAATAATACACGCGCGCGTCATTTGTATGCGTTTTTCACGACCGTTATCAATGATAATTAAGCGATCCCAGATGTATGAAACGGTAGTGTAAGTGTGGCGTGATGTACGTACACTCGCTTCGCTATAAATTTTCGTTTGCGTCGTTCGGTAATAATTCTCAGTATTCATACCTAAACGTATTTTGAAACGTACGCGAGACTACACAGACGAAATACACACAGAGAACGGAGCAACAATTAAAATAATTGTTTGCTAATGGCATGCATGATAGTTTCGTAAGAAGTAGAATTATTAGTAGAGTCGTTATCATGGAGAAAAGTAATAATCGATTTTTTGAGTTGAAGCGGCACGTTCAGTATTGTCTCTCTATTGCTGTTTACAAACTGTAGTATAAATATAAATAGAACACTTCCGCGATAAGGTTCAAATTCTTCATCTGGCTCGTTTCAAGGTGAAGAGTGATGCAACGTTTTCTGATGTATCGACGAAAGATAAATATACGTAATGACGTGTGTATCGAGATAATTGCTTCACACTAAAAACACACTGTTTACAGGATATGGGGGATTCCCAGAATTTAAATACATAGGTATTTAATTTAGTAGTTTATTTTCACGTATTTTTCATTTACGAAACATCACGTTCGTTCATTTCAACTGGATCATTTCGTTATGTCGCATAGTTTAAAACGTGAACGGTCCAGTGGATGCCGAATAGAATGAAATGGAAATTATTACCGCTACTTTCTAATTGATTTTCATGTAAAACTGCGCGTAAGATCACGAACGAGGCACATTGCACCTCGATCATATGATTATCGAATACGGCAAGTTTGGTACGAAGAAATTTGCACACTCGAAAGATTTATACATTTTTGCAGATTTTTATATAAATTTTGCCCAGCTCTGGTGAACTGTTCGAGAAATGCATAAGAGAGAGAGAGAGAGAGAGAGAGAGAGAGAGATGATTGAAGAATGATACCTCGCTTCGCTTTGAAACATTGTATCGTCGCTTTCAAGTACCGTATCCACGACGCATCTTCCGTGGATACCTGGAGATTTTCAGGGTTCAAATAAAACCTGAACGACTTTTCGCCGGCAATTTCGTCCGTGAGCGTTTTAACGTGGCACCATTTGCTACCGTTGCTGCGTTTACCAACTATCAACGTGACAAGTTGAATGGCCTGTTTTATTTCAATTGAAGATAAACGTGCACGTCGTTGTTACGGTTCTGTTGCTTTTTCTACGACACGCCGCGCCACCGTGGAAAGCGCGTGTACCGGCGATCACGGAAGCGGGGCCAGTTATTCGAAGCGAAACACGACGAAACAAATGAATCTTCACGTACCATAGACAACGATTTACTTTCCGCGAGGCCTGTGCTCTTTCCAGTCAGTGATATATGTCCAGGTGCGAACACGGCGCACGTGGGAAACTTGCCGTAGTAATTGAAGAATTCTTTTTCAGCCAGGGACCTCAAGTCCTCCACGCTGGGACTTTTCGGAAACTGGCCAGAGAATTCATCGTGCAGATACGGTTTCACCGAGTAATAATAATCTTTGAGAAACTGCAACGGACGAGATTTTCTTTAATTTCTTTTTTAACGACCACAGTCACTGCTCAAACGTCTCAGGACATCTGAGGTTATTATCAAAGGTGTTTCGCGTGGGTTATGAATTTTTTTATTAATTATTGGCGATTCTTCTTTTTCCAATAAAATTATCAATGTTTAGGTTTACTTTTATCGGAATGTTTTAGAAAATGTTGCTCATTTTAGTCGCTTATTTATCGAACCATTGGGTCGTCCAGAAAGTTCGTGCCAAGTTTTAAGAAAGATGCAAAGGTATATTTGAATTTTTATATATATTTATTGAATTACATAGGTACCATTTTTTTTCACAACCTTTCCACCTTTTAAGGGATGGATATATGTTATTCGTTTTCAACCATTTCGATATATTTAAACCTACACCACCAACAAAAAATCGGCATGGACTTTCTGGACAACCCCGTACATCTATCGATAGATTGTTGGGAAACTATTTTTAGGTCTGGGTTAATTTCCACTGATATATTCGACCCGTGAAGAAGCTGGCTGCAATGCTGACGTAACGTCAGAGAATTGCTATTAACTTCTTAAAGGGACACTCTGATATATCGGTTCAGATCTAACCTATCTACCAGGTGCCAAAATATCTAGGCAAGATCTTGTCTGTAACAATAATTATATAATTATATAAAAATCAGGTTCAGATCTGTGTTAAGTCTGCACTGATATATCGATATTCCTTTCTGCTGCAATGCTGGTGAAACGTACAAGTATCTTAGGACAAGGCTTCTACCCAGAAGCCTCAATTAGTATCAACCATCGAGAATCTATTCTTGGAGGTCATTATAAGCAGAACCAAACCTACGTGATTCAATCATCGGCTGGAAACGCCAGATCTGACGAAAGTCCTATTCACTCCGGCGACTCTATAATCGTCCTCTAGGTTTACGTAAAATTTAGAAACTGTCCCAAGACTTTTGAGCGAATCAACGAGTTGTAACGTTTACATAATCCGTTCACCGCGACTTTTACGGCAATTTGTTGGGCGAACAATGCGACTTCTCACAGTGTAACGCGCCGGTAAAGTGGCGCATTGTGGAAACGGAAGTTTTATTCCGATTTTTCTATCTCGAACAATGGGAGCTCTTACTTTATTGTTCGATAAATTGCCTAGCGTCGAGATGCCGCACTCCGCGCCAATGTTACGGGATTTAGTTTTCATACTGGAACAACGTCATTCGAACGGGATCGCGATGCTCGAGCCGATGTATTTTTCATCTGACATTTCCGTGGCATCGACTGGAAAAGAGGAAATGGAAAAATGCGAATTTCTGCTGTTTCTATTTTCGTTTCTTTCGCATGCGCGCCTCTCGTCGAGTGGAGTATTTCTGTGGTATTAAATTGTCAAGGGCAAACCTAATTATACAGGCCGTTCCAGAATTAACGTAAGAACCGGAAATGGGAGGGGAGGGTAGCTGAGACGATTCTGAACCACAATTTCCTTTGCCAAAATATCGGATGATGCTTCGTTTTTCAATTATTAACGAAAAACCATCGACCAATCACAGCGCGCGAGTAACCTCTCGCGGCTGAGCGCGCACTACTCGGGCGCTGTGATTGGTCGACGGTTTTTCGTTAATAATTCAAAAACGAAGCACCATACGACATTTTTCCAAAGGAAATTGTCGTTCAGAATCGTCTCAACTACCCTCCATTTCCGGTTCTTACATTAATTCTGGAACACCCTGTATATCGGAATTATTGAAAACAATCGTTTACGTATATACAGTAGAATCACCGTTACGTGAACACCTGCTACCCGTGAACTTTCTAAGATGTAAACGATCTATGATCGTTCTGTTACATAAACTATTTATGAATAACACTGTCGACACTTTGGATTCAGCGTGGACAAACTCGAACACTCTCCTAAAGATCTAATCTCCGTGACCTCTGTCTGTAAAAATCGTGTCGCTTCGATTTAGCGATCAACTTTTTATGCCGTACAGATTTATCGTGACGCGTCTACGAAGTTCCCGCAACGACCAAATGCATACATAAGCAAAATAAGGAGATAAGAGAAGGAAAATGGAACAATTTTAACGCTCGACAATATTCAACATTTAAAAACGTTGCACATTCCATAATAGTTGCTTCATTAGAACGTCCCAGTTTTACACGTTTCGTATGCAACGATCGAATTCGTATTCAGTTTTTGTGTCTGTATATCTAGAGTACCTACACTTAACGCGTTCAACATTAACGTACACAAATTTCAAGCGTACTTAATTAGTCAATCATGTTAATTAAATTTTGTTCTATTTCGAACCCGGTGTACAAATTAAACTCCACTCCAGATATGAAAATGATAACAAACGGCATATAACGTTAAATAAAATAATAGAAAAATAAATTGATTTCGCGTATTGAGAACGTTTTGGAATAATTGATTTTCACGAGCGTCGGTTTTCGCGAATAAATGCTTCGGTTTCTTTCGGTATATCGCATCAGCCTTGAGACGAATGGCGGAGGTTGTGCATAAACCGTATCAACAAGAAAACGTTAAACAATATTCTTTATTGCGACTTACGGGGCACACGAGTGTCACAAGTATAATCGCAGGAAAAGGAGCATATTATTAACCTCTACGGAGATTGTGCCTCGCACGACAGTGTTCTCTTAGTTTCGAAGTTGCTATAAATACTATAATCTGCGAATAAGCAGCATAGTCATCAGATCGACAGCTTTTAAATCGAACGAAAGAATTCCTTCTTGAAGAGGTTAACAAGGCGTTTTCTTTTTGAATTCTTATTCGATTGCTTCTATAATTGTCTACTGTTACTATTTACGAGTTATCTAATAATTGTTATTCAACAGTAATTTATAATTCAAATTCATCTAAATCTAACGCGTTCGGGAAATGATAAGAAAAACCAGAGACAGAAATAATGGGCGTATCGCTAACTCCTGATAATATTTCAGAACTACTCGTTTATTCGAACAGTGCGTGGCAAACTTGTTCGGATAATCGAAGCTTCGCAGCGTTAATATTCGAACGCTAATTGCCGGTGTGTAGGAAATGAAAAGGAAAAAAAGAACCGATTCGATATCCTTTTACCGAGCCGCTGTTACGTTGCTGGACGATACTATAACGAAAATTGCTGGGATATCGACACGGAAAAACAGTACGCTGCATGTGGTTATCCGTGGAGCGCGATAATGGGTACGTCACGAACGTTCGCGTAATTATCACACCATAGAACTTTAAGCTTCCTGGAGATACGAGAATTATGCAAACTGCGTTGAAATTAATCGAACAGAATATATTAACTGTGCTTATGCCAAACTTTAATACTCGTATTGTGCATACGTATAATTAGAGGAGATTCGTTTCGTACATCTATAAACACATAGTAATAACTTTGCAGCCTTAAACGGGATATTATCCTATTTCACGTTCTGACCGAATAGGTCAACTTTCCTGCGTATTTTGAGTATTACTAACCAGGACTAGAGAAATACAAGTATAATGAAACTCGATTACTCGAATATTCTAATAAAGATAAGAAGAAGAAGAATATTTGAATAAAAAAATGTTCGTCCGATGATGCTCGAACATGTCAATATTGTAACGAAGATACTCGTGTAATAATACTCGAATAACGAAATATCACAACAATAATATTCAAACACTGAAACATTCTGATAACTATATTTAAAGGTTCAAGTATTCCAATAATAATATTCGAATGTTCGAACGTTGGAATTACTTGAGTAGTCGAATACGTTCTAACAGTGTTCTAATATGTTCTAATAACTGTGTTTCAATTACAGTAGTACGATGAATTCCGCCTATCTAAATCTTCGAATACTCTAATTTTCGAATATACGAATGGAATTGCTTGAGTAGTCGAATACGTTCTAACAGTGTTCTAATATGTTCTAATAACTGTGTTTCAATTACAGTAGTACGATGAATTCCGTCTATCTAAATCTTCGAATACTCTAATTTTCGAATATACGAATGGTCCCAGCCCTAACCAGGACCTACAGCCTCAAGCCGAGATCCAGTAAGATTCGATTCAGCTGGGAATCCAGGAGCGAATCCCAGGGATCGCTTTCGGGCGCGCGTGGTCCGCTTCGGCGAAAAAAAAAAAAGGAGGCGCAGACGTGAGTTTAACTCTCAACAGAAGGGCGGAGTCCCTGCCCTTCGTCAATAAGACCACGCTCCCTCGTGTCCCTTTATTTCGTCTTTCCTATCCCCTCCTTGGACGTAGCGTCGTCTCATGCCACCCTTCATCCTCATCTGCGTTCGTCTCTCATGCTCGCTTCCCAATCTTCCCCTTCCTCCCCTGTATAATCAGTCACCATCCTTTTCTCTCTCTCTCTCCCTTTTGCTACGTTTTCATTTCTTCTCCCGCTAAATCACGTTCATCCATCCTCCCCCCCCCCCATTTTTCTCACCCGCGACTCGTCTTACTTTCCTCCGCCAGTGTCTTTCCTTCTCCTACCCCTCAATTTCATCCCCTCTGTGCCTGCTTCGTCGATCCGTCGTTCCCCTTCCGAGTCGGATCTACTACGAAACTAATGAACCTTCAACTTCGGCACCCAAGAGGTCCTTGTTTCTTTCAGGCTTGAATTCGAGTACTATGCGAAAGCGTAGAAAAAATATTTTTTTTTATCGTTGTCGACGGTGTAAACGACCTGGTAGTTTTTGTTGGAATCTTAATCGTCGATACTTAAATGGTTGATGTCTTAATGAAAGCATAGAAAGTTAATTGGGTATTGCTCGAGAGACTAAAGAACTAAAACGTACGAGGATTATTGAGAAGATTGGTCTTTTATGCGCCACGTCTAACGAATTACGATGAATTAATACGGCGAGGTGTCTGAATTACTAAAATTTCCTCGACTTATTAGCTGCAGGTCACTGGGGTTGGACCTGCCACTGTTTCCCCTAGGTTTGCCACGGCCACCCACCTTTTTTCATCGAAACACACCCGCTGTGTCCTTTGCTCGTGGAACACGGGGATCGGAAATGACGTAGCGTAACTGAAAAATCACGAATCTCGGGCAAAATTCCCGAACGAGTACTCATTGAATACATTTTGCAATTGATAGATCTCTGTAAGAGATTAGAGTAGAACCTCGATTGTTACATGAGAGTCTCGTTCATCGCCTAATGTCGACAATTGGAGAGGATGGTCGCTGTGCGATAAGTAAAGTTGGAGCGAGTAGTGGGGATATGATGTGCAGAGCCATCGCTCATTAGCTTGGTTAACTTGATTATTGCAGGAAGTCAGGCCCGAGGACTCACGCGATGATTGAACTTACAGCGTATTTGCAACTTTTCCCTCGACAACTTTTCTACTATTATTTATCCTTTTTTTCATACTCTATGCGTGCCAACTACTTTTAAGAAATTTTAATCTTCCTACCGCGCGAAGTTAAATCAATTTATGTGTATGTATTACGTGTATGTATTATATGTCTAAAGAATAAAGTAGACATCGGAAAAAGAATTTGCGAAGCTAAGTTCACCCCCCAAAAATGCATCTAGGCATGGTACGCGAGTGCTTTGTCAAGCAATAATATCAACCACGTTACACTTTCGTGAACTATAAAAATCCTAAAACCACCCTTGAATCACCGATTCGAGTACCTTGATCCCAGTTGGACTAGCGCCTAGGGATGTTAGGGAATATCCAAAGTAAATCTTGATAAACGCATCATCGATTCTCTGCGATAGATTACCTCGATCATTACACGGGAGCCTCGTTCGTTGCCTAGTGTCGATAGTTGAAGGGGGTGGTCACTATGCAATAAGTAAGTTTGAAGCTAGTAATGGGGATATGCAGGATATGCAGCCATCCATTAGATTCGTTAACTCGATTATCGCAGAAATCGAGGGCGATAAGTGAACTTCCACCATATTTGTAAATTTTCCCTCTACAATTTTTGTTTTATTATCATTTTTTACATAGCTTAGAACTATCAAGGTAGACACGTGACTCGGGTCATTTTAAAGTTACTTCAGGTTAACGTACGTGCAGTTTTTGGTGACAAATATCAAAATAGGAAGGTCGTTGCATCGATAAATTAATTCATCCTTCCCTCCTCGAATTTCAAAGATACAGATGGAGCGTTGGTAGTTCAAGTATCAAAGTTTCGCTTCACGACCTACAAATTCGTTTGCGTTTAAATGTGAATACTAGAAGGATGCCACTATACAAGAAAACCGTGAACACTTCCACAAAGAGAATTTATACAAAAAAAAAAGTGTGCGATAGGTATACTCCATGACCTACAGATTTGATCTATAAATCAGTTAAAATTTCCCGACGTTTGAATGCGAGCACAAAGAGGGTGAACACTACGAAAAGCAGCCGATAAACATTCCCTCGCAAAAGAATGTTCAAATCTCAATTCCGCCCCGAAAAAAGCGTCGCGGTACGGTAGGCAAGCGCCTTACCAACCGCCTTCCTTAGTCCGTCCGCTCTTCCAGTTGGAAAGTCACTCGGAACCGCCATGGAGCACCTCGGCTAGGTACGAAAGCCCCGAAACGATAAAGGCCGCGATTCGAGCATCCCAAAATCCCGATCACCGCGCGAAGCCTAATCGATCGGTCGATCCTGCACCTAGGAATGCTTCCTCGGGAGTCTCGCGGCGCGGCTCGAATATGCGCCCAAGGTGAATCCTGATGAACGTATCATCGATCGGTGGTTGCTGAACCACCCGCTGTGCTCGGTCCACGGCACGCGTGTACGCGCAAAGAGACGGTCTACTGGCTGCGAGCCGCGCCGCCTCGCGCTACTGTTGCTCCTCCGGGCGAAGATTCCGTGTGTACATCGTCGATCGGTCGTCCGAGCACGGGGGAAACGGTTTCGGGTGCGCGGCTGCGATTTCGTCTTCGACGAGCTCCGGAGGGATCGAGTGGCTGCTGGAGAAGCTGCGATCGGGAGGATAGAAGAGGACAGAGTCGAACCGACGGGAGAGGCGGAGGGCCGACTTTTATCGATTGTCGCGGTGAGACGAGATATACGCGAGACGCGCCGTGCTCGTGTGCCGCGAGATCTTGCGTCGCGACAGGAATCAATTGCCGTGGTCCACGCGACACCGTCACCACGTATACGTCGTCGATCCGCCGTGGACGGATACGTAGACACCTGAACGCGGCGATGACCGTGCCAAGTTCGCGCGGCTGATGGTGTTTCTGGCAACGACACGTCGTTACGGGCGAGCGAGAGGGTTGTTTCATCGTTGGGGTGACAGATGCGAGAGGTCGCGACGGAGAAAGTATGTGATCAGTTGATGTAACCGAGGTTCTGCGGGTGATCCGTTCGGTGCGTTTAAGGTGATACGCCGGACAGTCATCGTCTCTGCTCGATGGTAAGTACGCGGTGCGTCGTCGAGGGCCAGATGGGTTGGACCGTCCAGGATGCGAGGGAAATGCGTCTTGTAGGCGGTGAATTCTGTTTTTAGGGCAGTGGGGCTGGGAATATTGACAGGATTCAGGGTAGTGCCGCGAGGGCGCAGGAGTAACGATGATAAAACGAACTATCACGATTGTTTTTGGTATATTTTGAGTCTCGTTTCTGAATAGATCGATAGTCTTTCTAGGCGAATTCGTCTGTGCGATAGAAAGCGTACGATTTTTAGTCTTCTTTGGTGGGTTTGTTTGTACGAGAAACGTGGTATTTTTGGGTCTTCCTTGGTAATTTCATTTGCACGACAGATTGAATTCTGTTTAGGTCTTCTGCGATAAATTTTCGAATGAAATATACATATGTTCATGTATCTGCGAATCTTCTTCGGTAGATTCATCTGGACAAATTGTACTATTTTTAGGTCTATGATGGTAAATCCTTGTATCCATCGAATTACATAATTTGTTTAATTATGTAACATTTTGTAGAAATGCTTGGGTTTATCGAGGAAGACCTAAGCACGCAATGTGAAGGTTTAAAATATAGTACATAATATTATAGCATTATATAACGTATATAACAATATGTGCAATATATGAAGGTGATAATTAGATAAAAATAAAAAAGAGGACCTAGAGGAAACAAAAAATTTGATAAAATTTTATATCGTACATAGATAAATGTACCGAATTGGGTCACGATAACGCAAAATTAAAAAGGAAGGCCTAAGGGTCACAAACAAATCGTATATTTACTCTGTGCAGACGAACTGAACGAAAACAGGTTAAAAATAAGGTCATATATATCTCTCACGAATATGTTTGCTCGAACCATCGTCGTTCACCATCGAGCAACGCTATTTGCTCCAATTTTATGGCAATTTTTAGGCATTTCCTTCGAACTTCCCCTATATACCCATTACGCGTTAAATTCTTATTAACTCGGTCAACGTCGACGATTCCCCGAGGGGGAATGTCTGTAAATTAGATACATATTATCGTCGTTCCGTTAAAATTGAGTACGAGAATACTCGCGAGGAATCTCGAGAAATTGTTCGAGTCGCGTAAGGGAGCCAGGAACAGTGGAACTCTTCGACGTAAGTGGTTCATAGTTAACATTCCCTGCTCGGCATTTATCAAACGTAATACGCGTTCAAGTGTCTGCAAACGGCGAGAGAAAGGCGGGTTTATATCGCTCGATCGAGCCGCCACGGATGAAACAACGGAAACGGTAAATATCGCCAGTACCTGGCGTGGTTTATCAAAATTCGATATCTCGTCGAGCCGATGCCAAATCGTGGCTTTGACCTATTTCGACGCCAGAGAAGGGGACCACGCTAACTGAGAAACGTCAGTTGCCGAAAGTAGTTAATCGACACGCGCAAATCACTTCCTGTAAGCTTGTTCGACGAGCCGGGAGTTTCGAATAGCGTAAGCAGTGGGAGAGAGCGTCTGTCGGCGTGATAACAATTAGGTGTCGTATCAGAGCTCGTGTCGCGGAGAGTGATTTGCGAAGCTGCGATCCAGAGATCGGCAAAATTAGGTGTATTTAGAGGAGAACGTCGATAGACGGAAGATGAACAACTATCGTGAAATAGTGTCGCGTTGTTTGCGGAAATAATCATAAACAGATTGGGAATCGTCATACCAGCGAAAAAAGAAAAGAATCTTTTTGAGGATTTTTCTTACACATAAGAGATAGTAGAGATGTCGAACTAAAAAATGTTGTTTGGTTCATTTTTAAGAATTTTTCCAATGGATATGTGCTTATGAGTCTAATCTTCTAATTTTCTAATCTCTTTTACAGTTCCAGTTAAAAGCCTCGTAATTCTTACGAGTGCGAACTCTGAAGAATTCGTCTGATATTTTTAATCGACTTGTAGCAAATTAGACCAGATATCCTGCATCAACTTCGTCGCCATAATCGCTTCGTTATACGGTTCATCCCTGCGCGTGTTAGATAAGACAAACGCTGTCTCCCGCGTTAATAATTCCACCGGCTGTCTCCGCGAATTAGAAATATCCGTTTCAATGAAGCTCCTAAATTCTCGCCATTGAATGTCTCCCCCGATATCAATTCGACGTTCTACTCGAGAAAAATCTATATATTCCAGGAACTAGGATGTATATTTTAATAGCGGCCGGTGACTGATCGAAAATAGAAACGCTGCCGGCATCGACAGCCATCGAAAACCGATGTCGATCGATCGATCGGTTTAATTGGCAAGGCACACGGCTGTCCGTCGAGTATTTAACATTCCTGGGCATCGAGCACCATCGAGAGGGAACAACAGAGACTGAGACTGAGGAACTCTCGGTGGTCGTTGCTTGGAAACAGGCAACAATGCTCGTCGAGTGGACGCGCAAACTCGAAACATAACTTTTTCGTTTTTTTTTTTGGTATTTGTTTTTTAATTAATCGTTTGCCATCCATTCGAATGGATTTTTGGGGTCGTCGAACCTGGGACCACGATGCGATACTATCCTCGTGCTACTTCAACGTTGGACAATGTTGATAATAAACGCGTAGGACTCAGAGTTCTGACTGGGTGCAGGTGCCGTGGAATCGAACGGAATGCTGCGTCTACGCAAGATAAAAAGGAAGACAAGTGTAACAAGTATCGTTCAGATTGTACCGAATCGAGTCGAGAGAGCACTTAATTCGCACTCGTCAAGCGATCGCTTCAATATTCCGGAAAAGAGCGAGACAGTGTTATAGAGGAGAAAAAGCGAGACGGAGAACACGGAGGTGGATAGCGAGGGTTGTAGGGTACTAGCGAAGGGAGGAAGGGGCAGACGGATATCAAGGATAGAGAGGGAAAAAAACGAGTTCCTTGATTGCCGTTAACGACAGACAAGAGATTATCCAGTTGAGAGTGCGAGATCCTATAACGCGACGCGGATGGTTGGGCTTCGTCGTACGCGACCCGGCTCTGTCGTCCTCGAACTTCTGACGGCTCGACGACGCGATACTCATTAACCCTTTCGTTTCGCCCAGGTAACGGATACCTGGAAGATCGATCGGTGAGCAACGAGACAACGATAATCGCTGGTATCGTTCGGGGCGACGTGAGACTCGGGAGGAAGTGGCCAGTGATTCGAACCTGTCGAGGAGTGCTACTGATGCAACGGAACGGATGAAGAATTGGGAACTATGCTGGCGCATCGTACAACACCGTTTTCGGTCGAAGGTAAGGGTTATTCGATTCATACGGAAACGAGCGAACCTAATGCTTTCGATATCTGTGGCCAATGTCCGGGATAACATTCTAAAAATAACGACCCGCTATACGAATTCGACAAATAAATTTGTTTTTCGGAAGAACAAGTCGTTTGTGGGATAACCGACATCTTAAAAGTAACTACTTTCTACATATATTTGAAAAATAAATTTATCTTTGAAAAAGACAAGTTAAATAAAAAATCTTCAAACACTCTGACAGGAACATTCCATATATTTGTGAAGTTTATTTTTCAAATATATCGTGTTCTCTCGTCGATATCTATAATACAAGTGCAAATGATTTCTTTTTCTTTTTAACCGACTTCGAAAGGGAGGAGGCTACTCAATTCGATATGTATATTTGTTTTTGTAACAACATTTGGTTGCACCTACCGATTCCCTTCATCGTATGATATTTTACATCAATTAGTAGAGCCTTTCCTATGAAGATCTACCCTGGAAGCTGAATGGCTAAAAAGCACGAGTATCGTATTCCATAAAAGGAATCGTTTATCCCACCACAGATCCATTAATTCCGGTATTATTCAGTTCGCATCGCTCCTGAATGTAGCTGTTAAGTCTTCGAACCGGGAGTGACTAAAAGATCGATAGAAATACCCTGAATAATTTGTTCTCTGCGTCCATCGTTATAGCACCGAGTCACATATTCCCTTATCTACGTCTATTCTTTTCTGACTTTTCGATCAATTTTTAATCCGTCCATGCTCGCTCGTTGCGAAATCCGATTTAACGGAACAGAGATTTTTACAAATTGAGCTTCGACCACCCTGTATTCGTATAAGACTCGATAACATACCGTTCGTTAAATATACTCCGTAGCGATCTTTTGATAGTTACACGAATAGAATTGTGGGAAACACGTACGATCGCTTATGTTTACACAAATGTTACGCGATAGTTCTTTTACTGGTTTATAATCCAAATAATTCGCAATATACGCACCGTCATCGATCGTACTTTTGAATAATTTTCTTTTTTCTTTATTAATTCGCGCACCAACGTTATCGATTTTATTTTAAATAAACTTCCCTAAGTGGAACCAAGCTGGATTTATTTTAGAGTCTACTCGCAATCTAAGTTATTTAGACGAGATTTAAAGCTCGATCGAGTTTAATTGTTCAATTTGTACCTAACGTTCGCAACAAAAATGTTCTCGACGTTTTGCAAATGAAAGAAGCGACGGGAGTGTTCCGCGCCTTGGAATAAGATTAAAATGAAACTCGGATACATTTCGCTGTCGGCATTACGAGGGACGTCGTCGTTATTACCGGCATACAGGAAATTATGAAATATCGGCGAATCAGTTATTCCATTTCCGCCAATCACCGCTTCGTTTCGTCATCCGGCTCGCTCTCTCGTTCCTGCGAACCTGTCCTCCGCGTCTCCTATTGCTAGCGATGGAAATTGCCTTTATACCTCAGACGTGATATTTTAATGCATTAAACACGAACATCCAATATCGTTTCGACTCCAAACTTACGTTTGTTGTGATTTGTTTGCATGGTATTTTACTATTCGTAAATCAAAGATAATTAGATGCTTTTCAGGGGAACACTCTTTCGTCGAGATTCTTAAAATACATCGACACCATTATTGATCATATGTACAAATTTATACGTCACCGTTATTGATTTTATTTCAAACAAACTTTCTTCGAATGGAACCGACTCGACGGAACTAATTAAACAAAATTCATCTTTTACACCCGCTAGTACACTAATTTTCCCAAGTATGTACAAAGCAAAAATTTAGCTCACGTTGAATTCGCAAACCGGATTACACGAAGAATCACAAAGATCGCCACGGTACCAACTATTCGGAAGCCTTATTTCTCGAGAGCCGTCGTAAATAACAGCTGAAAAAATTACAACGCCCCCATTTTCGTGCGATATCTGGACACACTTGAAACGGAACTCACGGCGGGACTAGGTAATTACGAAAAACTTGTTCGAGACCACGGAGCGTGTTCACGCGATCCGTTCCGAGAACGGTTGAAACGTCGGAGCGGGCTAGAGCCACGGTTGCCCGCGAGGAGGGAAAAAATGGAGAAAACGAAAAGCACGGGTTGTAAATGTTGCGTGTGACCTTTTGCAGGATATATCGAGCGGCAATACGAGGAAACCACGGAGTAATGATCAGAGCTACGCGGTCTGGGGTGTTGACCGCGAATTTGAGACGGCCGAGTCGCACCGCGCACGACTGGCGATATAAATTTTGTCTGAGCGGAAATCTGCTGCTGAGGATCCTGCTCAGTCTTTGCTGCGTCACCAGCGGCTACTGCGATTGGAGGGAGAGGATGCCGCGCGGGACCAAAGAGTTGCAAATCGCCCTGATGCGGCCGTCGCTGCCCGGTCATTGCGATTTCGAGAAAACCTGCGATTGGTCGTGGAACCAAACGCTCGGGTTCAGGAGGATCATGCCGTCGGGACGTAACAAACTGGCGCCCAAGACGGACGCCAGCAACTCGGAAAGGGGTAAGACGCGCCCTTCGAATCGCTATTTCAAAATGAAGCGTGGAGTTGGCCCCTTCAATATTGAAAAAATTCCAAATTTTCTTTTGCAAACGTTTAGCTCATCGATGTCTTGTTGGAATTTTCGTTTGCCCCTTTTTAATTTAGAACTCGATGATTTTATGTGCTCGTGTTTATATAAATAGACAATCTAATTTCATAGATATTCGTGTTGTAACAGTAACGGAGCAAAATGAATCGTGCACGATTCAGTAATGTAACGTAAAACATAAAATATTGTGCATGTATTACTTATTAATAAAGCGAAAGAAACTTTTCGGACAACCTAATACATTAAAGATAAAATTCTTGGCTGACTAAACATTTTGAGCAACGAATAGAAATGAAATAAAATTTCTTATTCGATTCTTGTTAAATGAGAATTAGAATTTTCAATCATGAATAAAATACATTGAATCGTATTCTTCCATCGAATAAACGATCATCATTCGAATACAAATTTGCCGGTAACTATGAATTTTTGAGTTAATTCCGTTTTTCTCCAGGGCACTTTTTGTGGTTCAATGGCCGCGGGAACGCCCAAATGTGGTCTACAACGATTCCCCGCACCGGATCGCTGTGCGTGCTGGAATTGTCAATGTACCAGGTCAAGATGAGCGACGGCATTATAACCCTAGTCATAATCACGAATAACACGAGTTCAGTAGCCGCGAGGAAGGCAGGAAATAATAATGCAACGTACGTAATTAATTTTGCACTGGCTACTTGGCAAACAATGTTCAACGTATCGATGAGGAGAGACTCGACGGTGTGTGTTGCAGATGGGAGACGACGCGCTTTAATCTGGGTGCAATTAGTCAGCCGCATCAATTACTTATAGAGATGTCGGCACCGCATCCTAACTCCAGCATTGCGATTGATAACATTCGCTTGATCGACTGCTTCCCCGGTAATTATTCCTGTTATGTTGTTATTCTACCATAGGGTATCTGCACTCCAAACGGAGAATACGACAAGTTCGTACTTTCTTTCTGGTTTAATTACGAAGTCATCAAATACGAATCGAAGCGCTGTCTATTCGCCGTAGAAATATTATCGTAGCGCGGCGACAATTTTGGTACAAAACCGGCGTATCTGCACCACAGAGAAACGAAAGGAAATATTTGCTCGTTCGCAGAATTGACACCGGTAGGCGCAGCCTGCACGGAGGACATGTTTCGCTGCAACAACGGCTCGTGTTTAAACAGAACGCGTATTTGCGACCTGACAAAAGACTGCGCCGACGGCGAAGACGAGGCCCTCGACTGCGGTAATTGGCGAACTATTGCTTTCCCGTTTCCAACCTGGCACGTCGCTCGCACGACAGACCAGTTTCAGTTTATAACGGGTAGTTTATCCGGGACGTGATCTTGCGAAGGTTTGACTGTTGTACCTATTGGTCTTATGTTTCTCTGATCTTATGTTTCCTTCCATATCGCGTTTACATTGTCTCGCATCGATCCTCAATTTCTTGCATTTCAATGCGTCGCATTATTTTTTAACTTTTTACGTTGCATTCCTTTACACGTCAGTTGGGGTCTATTGCCCTCCCTCCCTTAGCTCGGGTACCTCGGGATCGCTAAACCCGTACTGTAGCTACAATTAATCGTAGCCCCTGAGGACATGAAAAAAAAAAAAAAAAAGGAAATGTGGTTAAATTTTGGTAAAATTCAATTTAACTGTACAATAATCGAACACCGTTTTCAGACAAAATGCCAGAGAACGCCAGATGTAATTTCGAGAACGGATGGTGCGGCTGGAGAAACGTGGCGGGGAGACCTTTAAATTGGACCCTTCATCGTGGCGCAACACCGTCTGACAAAACCGGGCCTAGTTACGACCACACGTACCGCAATGCGTCGGGTGGGTATACTTATCATCGCGTCGGCAGGTCGGAGAGAATTAGGAACGTCACCTTTCGACGAATGTATTTATGATTATATTGTTGCGACGGTACGAAGATGCCGCACTACAGTTTCGAGTTACGTCGTTGCGACGGTGTAAAGATGTCGCGACGACGTGAAGTTGCGGAAACGAGTTCCCGCACTTCCGGTTGCCAGGAAGCGGCAAACTTTTAAAATAGTAGAGAGCGATTCGAGAACTCAAAGAGAGAAGACGTTTCGTTACAAGTCTCCAAGATTATCGTTGTATTATCGTTGAATTGTTTAAAAGTTATAGTTTGTCGATAAACTTTATATTTGATTAAAATGAATTCTCGTGCTTCAACCCCCCCGGCGGAACAATATTAATAAATGGAACGTCTGTGACGGCAGGAACCTACGCGTTCGTGAACATGTCCAAGAAAAGCGATTACGGAAGTCGCGGTACCATCGAGAGCCCGTTGTACAATCCGACGCCGCCTTACAGCAGCGACGTAAAAAGTCGTTATTATCGATCCTGTCAGGTAAGTCACTTCCATTGTTGCGAGTACGACAGCTGAACGTGTCGGCAGAGACTAAAGCCAATGTTTTTTTTATCGCTCACGCGAACGTTCAGGTGCGCTTCTTTTTCCACCAATACGGAGTGCACAGCGGCTCGCTGGGATTATATCTAGTTCAAGTGAGACCGCATCAAAATCACTCCGAATCGCTCTGGTGGTCGTACGGCGACAAACACGACGTTTGGTACAATCAGGCTATCGCTTTGCCCGAGATAAAATACAGGTATTTAGTATCGATAGGAGTAGGCAGCGAAGTTACTGCAACGTAAATTCTAAAAAAACGTGTGCAAGTTTCAAGTGTTTCTTTTATATAGATGCATGTATTTTAAACTATTGCAAAGCTCAGGCTACTGGAAAACAAAGTGGAAATTCTTAAAAATAGACCTTTGGCAGGACCATTTTTAGCAACTGAAAAATATTTTTCTCAGTCTATAAGGTCCATGTAAATGTCGTGTAAAAGGAAAAGTCAAGACTTGCATTCATTTTTTTGGAATTAATCCTCAAAGGAGACCCTAGTTTAGAGCAATTTAACTGCCTAGTCCACTCAGAGTGTTTAATACAAAATTGACCTATTTACGGATGATTGATTGTTGTGCACCATTCGTCTAGGTATTTTCTGCAATTTGAGGCGAGCAGAGGTTACGCCTCGAAAGGTGACGTAGCGGTGGACGACATCTCTTTGAGTCCGGAATGTTTCGGAATTGGTAACTGTTCGGATGCCTTATTCGATGATACATTAATTAATTACGTGTATAATATTTGTTGTTGTTCTTTCATCAGGAGTTCCCCCCGAAGTCGTTGGAGACTTCAATTATTACAACCCTGTCATAGACTCGGAAAAAGTTCCCGACCAACACGTAGACTTTGTAAACGAAACCGGTACCATGCTTTATTTTACTATGCCAGTGATACTTGAATAATTCGGATAATCTTATTATTATATTTTCGAAACTTTACTTTCAGTCATACGAATTTCCACTTGCGGAGCCACAGGCAGGACAGGGCCTACTGTCGAACAGTGTATGGACGAGCATAACAAAACAGGCGTAGAACTGATCGTACCACCATCGTCGGAGGACACTTCCTTCAATCTGAACGGTGTCCAAAAATGGACGGTTCCTCGTGGTGGATATTACACGTGAGAATTTCCTATTGTATTATAATATCAGGATGTCCCTGAAAATTGGCATTTGATTACGTTTGGATAATCCTGAATTCCAGTTTGGTCGGAATGGGTGCACGAGGAGGAAAGGGATCCAGTGGGATGGGTAGCAGCTTGGGTGCCCAAGTTCGCGGTGTCATGGAGCTGGAAAAGGGCGAACAGTTGTACTTCATGGTGGGACAGCCTGGATCCAATGCGTGTCTCAAAGTAAGAATTACTTATCGCTCGAATGAATCACTCGAATGAATCACTCGAATAACGTAGAAAAATAAAATGAATAATAAATAGAATTAGTAAGCAATGAATTCCATTTCGAATTACTCCAATTCGATATCTTTCTTATCAAAAAATCAAATACACATTCGTTTACACGGCATTGATCCGAGACAAGACCATTGTCAACGACACTCGCGTGCCACTCATCATCGGTCGCAACGATAACATCAAGTGTTTGCTTCGTCAATATTTCTCTTCGGAACGTTTCTATCGTTTCGCTCTATTTTAATCACTTCTACGTTTCCACGGTTGAATGAAATTTTCAGAGTTTGGGGCTAAAAGTGAATAGCTGTCAAACTGGTGGATCGCAAACGTACGGGTCGTCAGGGATCACCTCCATTATAGACGAAGTGAAAAGGATTAAGATAAAGGACGGCGGAGGAGGTGGTGGCGGAGCAACGTATATCTTCACAGTGAGTGGATGATAATATGATATCAATGAAAGAATAATGAAACATTCCAAGCAGAAGTGCTTACGAGAACGTTTCGATGTTACAGTTGAAAAGGAACGGAAACCAGCACCCGATACTCATTGCGTCAGGGGGAGGTGGTATAGGATTAGGGCAATTCGTTGACAGCGGTCTTCAGCATGGACGAGGACCTGCGTCGTTTGGAAGACAACCATCCTCTGGTTCGGTTCTTTCAACAGAGGCAGGTAATATCGTACAAATACTATCGAATATTTTTCAAAACAACTCAAATATATAAAATGGAAACGTAAAGTTCCTTCGAATCACTTCCCAAAGGATCCATTATTTTAGAGCAATTTAACTGTCCGATCGTCTTACGGTGATAAACGAAGGTTCAATTTTGTTTAGACGAATCACATGTACGACGTTGCAGCAATGCCCGTCAATCTACGTTTAACGGTAACTGCTTCGAAACTGTGTTAATTACGTGAAGTCTGGTTGGCGCAGGTGGCCCAGGAGGCGGGTGGAACGGATCATCGTGGGGCAGCGATTCGAGTCAACGAACTTCTGCTGGCATGGCTCTAATTCGGGGCGGCGTGGGAGGAATCGGTTGCGGTCCTGGGAATCAGAGTCACGCTAACGGAGGATTCGGAGGCGGAGGTGGCGGATGCCTGACAGGAGGTGGAGGCGGTGGTTACATAGGTAGTTAAAGAATCGATATCAATGCGATTTTAAATGAATTTCACGTCGCGATACTCGATGCAACCCTTCTATTGCAATTGGGTTCGAAATCTACGATCCGAAGACCTCTTTCACACGACGATACGCGTATTGCGGTACGCGTATACAGGATACCGATGGTACACATAATATTATGGAAGCGTTCAGACGGCGATTCTCGCGAGATACAGTATCGCGGGTACGATACGCGTATCGTCGTGTGAAAGAGCTCGAAATGTTCCAGTCTCCACGCTCAACCCTACGTTGCACAAATTTTATTTCATTTTTCAATGATCGCCCAAAGGGAATTATATTTTATTTGTGTGCTCATGGACGAAGTATTGGGTCGTCCCCTAAGTTTAATAAATATTTAATAGGTGGCACGATTAGTTTAGCGAAATGTTTCCTGCCGTTTTGTTCGACATTTCAATCCAGCCGCAATGATTTAGGTGGCGATACCGGTCACAAAGAAACCGGAAACGGGGATGGTGGTTACTCGTACGCCAGCCGTGACCTTATGCACGTTCACTTCCAGCCAGCAGTAAGCCACGGACCCGGTGAGGTTTATATTATTCCTGCTATCAGTGGTTGCGGTTGCGACTTTCGTTGCGTCGCCCTCGATCAGTATCTCAGCGAAACGAAATGTCTCTGTCCACCTGGTTGGTTACTGAGTAATGACTCGAGATCCTGCGTCAGTAAGTACACCAATCGAATCGAATCGTTCATAAAATAGTCAGTCGCTAGTTACATTAAACGTTATCGATTTCGATAGAAGCTCTACTCTTAATACGATTAGAAATAATCCTATCGTTTGCAGTGGCTGACGATTCAAGGGTCACGCACCAAACGTTCATGATTCTTCTGATAGCTGTGAGCATCGGCCTACTCTTTGCTTTCGCCACTGTCTGCCTACTACTATGTAAGCAAACAACCAAATTGTGATACGTATAGCTTTAGGTAATACCGAAGACATCGGATTCTCATGAATTAATTAAGTCGGCATAGATAGATAGAACGATAAAATGAATATTAGAAAAACGCGATGAAAGTTATGTTGTTCTCCCAATTACAAGCACGAATCGCTTTTGTCGATAGATAATCGTTATCAAAGTCGAAAGGCGCTTTTACGTCGGCGGCAATTAATGTTTCGCAACGGTACGGAATTAACGCCACTGCGCACCGTTTCCGATACCATGGTGACCGAAATCAATCCGAACTACGAGTTCGCTGGAAATCTCTATAGCTTTAAAGATTTGCCGCAAATCCCTCGTGAATATATCAATTTGGTAAAGTAAGTACCGATCCTGATTTAGGTGAAATAATATACTATAGTATCCGTCCGAGTCTTTCTTCGCCATGGGGATAAACGAGCGATGGTTGATCGATTTCTGCCGTAGACCTCTCGGGCAAGGCGCCTTCGGCGAAGTGTTTCAAGGCGTGTACAAATACAGACGCAACGAAGAACACCCGGTCGCCGTGAAGACTATACCATCCGCGTCCAGGCCCGACACCGAGGCCGATTTCATGATGGAGGCTCTGATCATGAGCAAATTCAATCACCCGAATATAGTGCATTTCATCGGGGTTTCCTTCGACGAAAACCCGAAATACATAGTCTTAGAATTGCTCGCCGGCGGCAATTTGAAGAACTTCCTTCGCGAGGAGAGGCCACGCGCGGTAAATAGTGCTCCAATCGAGAACGCATAACATGGCATTACTTTTCGTTCGTTCGGGGGCAGACCGGGGACGAAACTAGCGAAACCAAATGTTTACTATTCTCAGACTCGATCGTATCCTATTTACACGCAACACGATTATACGGGATGCTTTTGTACGACTACTAGATCGATTCGTAAACAACTCCCGTTTCTTCGTTTACCATTTATTTCCAGATATATAACTACCTAATAAATCTTAATCAATTATATGATCGTGATCGTCGATCGCCACTAGTTCCAATTTAACAAATTGAAAATTGCTACGTGCGGTGTACGGCGGAAGTTATTTATGAATCGATACGATATATCGATTAAGATTTTTTCTTGTCATTATAGTGGACCAACAATTTTTTATAAACGCATTTGTGGTAAAGAAACTGTTCTAATTTTGAACCTTTCATTTGGGACCAGTTGCAACGCCGAACGGGGACAGGTTGTAAAACGTGATTTATATTTATACAAGCGTTGAATCGATGAAATTTATAATTGAAGCAATTAGAAGAAATTCGATTGGAATCGTTATAAAGAATCCAGTCAAATTGATCATATTTATTACCAGACTGCCGATGTTTATGGAAATTCGTATCTTCATTCGTATACAATAAAGACGAACAAATACGTAATCTAAACACGTAAACGCACAAATATCCGCGGTCTAACTATTACTACAATACCTACATTACCACAATTATAGATTTTGAAATTCAGAGAGTGTTAGAACCTGACCCTGTTACATTCAACCCCGGTCTCCCCCCGTCATTTTCTCCTAAGCGATTGTTACATTTGTTACATGTGACCGTGTAAGCTCAGCTTTGTATCCAAACCTCAGTTTACGATACGTATGTATAGTTTTTCGTTATTGGCATTACCAGGTAGGCTTGTGCGCACCTAATTTCGCTTTCCTATGTTCCGTTTCGCTTTCGTTCTGAACTCTGTGTGCCGTTCTGGATTATAATTTCGAACAGGGACCACTGTCAATTTTTGCCGCACGTCGTCAATGGGGTGCATGCGTATATTCCTGTTTTGGCAGGATTATCCAACGTCGTTGACGATGCTGGATCTAATAATGTGCGGCTACGATGTCGCGAACGGTTGCAAATACATGGAAGAGGCACGTTTCATTCATCGGGATATCGCCGCGAGAAATTGCTTGCTCACGTGCAAGGGGCCGGGCCGTATTGTAAAAATTGCCGATTTCGGAATGGCTAAGGATATTTACAGGAGCGATTATTATAAGAAAGGTGGCAAAGCCATGTTGCCCATAAAATGGATGCCACCAGAGAGTTTCTTGGACGGGATATTCACCACAAAGACCGATGTATGGTGAGTTCTTCTCGTTTGATATAAAAAAAAAAAAAGAAGAAGAAGAAGAAGAAGTTTCCGAGAAAATAGTTTGTAACAGTTTACAAGCAATATTGACGATGGAAATCCATTTGATTAATTGTTGTCCACAGGGCATTTGGCATCCTATTGTGGGAGATCATGTCCTTTGGGTATATACCCTATACGGGGTGTACTAATAGAGAAACTATATCGTTGGTAAAGTCGGGTGGTCGTCTGGAGAAACCAGCGGGATGCCCTGATCCTATTTATGGCATAATGACACGCTGTTGGCACCCACGGCCAGAAGACAGGCCTAGTTTTGCAACGATTGTCGAAAGAATAGGTTACTGTTTACAGGTACAATTCCCTAATCCCGATCGCTGTGACAATCAGTGGCGCATTATCTCGTAGCAAAAAAAAAAAAAAAAAAATTTTTAATGTGTGTTTCTCTCGATGGACTACCAAACGAGGAGCAAATGCGCCACTGGTGGTATCACGAATAAAATTCTGAGAAATAACGGTGACATTTTCACAGGATCCCGACGTGATCAATCATCCAACGCCTGACTTTGACATTTTACCGATCTGCGAGCGCGAGATAACGATCATGAGGCCGGATCCGGAAGCAGAATGTATCAATGTACAGTCCGAAGTGAGTATACAATTTACCTTCAAATTATTATCGCGTCTTTAATTATCGATCGTTTTTACAGTTGGATACGGGTGGATACATGCAGCCCAGAATTATCGATCCTCGATCGGCCAGCCAGCGGCTGGCTCAGGCCGCTGCTACGTTTCCCTCGTATCCGAAAAACGAACCTTCAAACAGAAATGATTCGAACGATAAAACCCCCCAAGGACGATTTCATAGCAATCAATACGGTTCGGACAACTCCGAGCAAGCTGTCGGTAGGAAAACGAGTCTCGATGACATTGGCGACGAGAACGATGATACGGAGGTGCGTTCGATCGATGAGAGAATACATACATTTCTCTGTCGAATGTCGCGATATTTACCGAGATAACCGGCTTGTTTGCAGAATAAATGCAAGCCCGATAGCTCGAACCGAGCGGAGAAGAGCGCACATCGAACCTCAACGGACATCGAAAATAGCGGTAAGTTAGGTGTCGCAGACAATGGTAACAACCGTCCAGGGGGAATCGAAACTCGTCGAAACAGCACCGTCGACGCGACGGAAGTGGACAGAAGAAACGGTAACGAAAGCGTAACCACCACCGACACGAACTCCGATTCCTTGATCGTTGCTTCCTCGGACACGCCGCCAGACACGACGAACTCGTCGCCGAACACGCGTACCTGCTCCCCTAGTCACGCTGGCCTAAATACGAGCGCCACTAACGTGAATGGAATGTTAAAGAAAAATGCCCTGAAGGCTGCTCTCAGTTTAGATCCTAGCGCTCTGTGTCGCGGAACGATACCCTACGAAAAAATAGCCTTCTCGCCACCGCCGCAACGGTCGAGCACCCCAGGCAGTATGGAACTCAAAAAGGTAATTCAAATATTGTCACATCGACGCACCCATGTCGTCCGTTTCACATTCGAAAGCTGCGAACCTCTATGAAAGTAGAGCAAAGTCTCGAAGGGAACGAGTCCATTCGGGGTAGTAATCATACCGATCGGGTCGGTTGGAATTCGTAGTGCACTTACAAGGAAATTTTGGCATTTGATACACGCGGAAAAATTTGTATTTGTATCGTTGATACTTGTACAGTTTTCTTGTCTACGAATGTAGAAATATTCGCAGTCGTCTAATAAGGAATAGGAGACAAACAATCAGTAAAACCACTTTGTATTTAACCACGTCGTTCTCGATGTTTATAAACACCGCCTCAGACAGAGACCGATAGCAGCCGATGAGAAAATGTTATATCAATATTATCAACACCTTTGTCCAGGTGTGCTATGAATTTCAACCCAGCCCGTATAATAAATAATCATTGAGAAAAGTCTTCGTACGCGCAGGACAATCATTACAATACACGTGGCATTCGATGTCGTAACTGTTTTCCATAAGTTTAGCGACACTTATCCCTGTAATTGGTTTCACCGCAGTTCTATGTATGATGGAACTATCGTCTCTCTGTTCTTCACACGAAGGATCCTCTGGGTCGCCAGCTACCGAGGGAAGAGGAATGCTCCTGCTGAGGTTTGTTCAAAGGGGAGTGACAGAACTCCCCGGTAGCCGATGTCGCAACGCGTTCGGCAACCGATACCAGATCGCTGCGACGATCCGCAACGATAAACGCAGTACCAGCGGGACCGCGTCTCGCGGAATCCACCGCGCCTCTGTGGATACGAGACGAAGAGTACTCGCGTCGTGTGCATTCCGAGGAGACGCTCTTGTGAGCGACTCGTTCTCTACCTTACGGAACGCCACCTTTCCTCCAACACGAGGGGGAAGAATTTAATTGTGTTTATTAAATGGACGCGTCCACGGTGCGTACTGTAGCGAAAAGAAAGACCAGTCCTTGGGGGAAGAAACGACAAACTTAGTTTTGCTCGCAACCTTTTCGACCCGGAACCGTTGTAACATCTTTTTCTTATCTTTTCTTAACAGTTATTTTTGGAGCATCTCGATTAATCCATACATTTCCAACGTGTCGATAGAATGTTATTGTATATAGGGCAAAGTTATCTGGGCCATCGAGATCCATCGCATCTCGGAAGTCCTTGTATGAATTCGCGAACGTGTTCACCCAAGATTGACCTTTCTTTCTTCCTACGATACAACTACGAATCAACGTCGCGTCGAGTGTAGACCCGACATCTGCCGACGGTACAAGGAATTGCAATAACCGTCCGTTATTAAATCCAACTAAATTCTTGTTCTAAACGCATATACACCGAACACACACGCACAAACGCGTAAAGTCGCGCGTACGACCTGGTGCCCGATGGGAAGCAACCAGCGAAAGGGATGAGACCGTCAGGAGCCGGAACGGCGCACTTCGCGTCACACCTAACTACAAGTACATACCATCGCAATTCCAATGATATAGATAATAAATTATCGAAAGAAACTATAGACAGACATAGCTGTAACGAGTTCATCGTCGATGTTCCTCCTGCGGAAGGATGACAGGGAAACCTAATCGATCCTTTATCCTTCGTTCAGTATGCAGGACGATCGTCAGTGTCGCGAGCCCTAATGTATGATATGTTTCATGAGGTTCCAAGCGACCTCGCACAATGTATAGTATACACAAAAGAGATTTAAAAGAAAGAGTGCGTGTTTGCGTGTGCGTGAGTGAGTGAGTGAGTGAGTGAGTGAGTGAGTGAGTGAGTGAGTG